>NW_027468848.1:22530866-22750866 GCF_046254945.1 Alosa pseudoharengus | reverse complement strand
CTATGAAGGGGCCAGTGACTATGGCAAGTGTGGCCCGGCATTGCTTTGAAAAAGAGATGCTCTTCTTTTGAATTGCACACACACACACACACACACACACACACACACACAGGCACAGGGAGAGGGAAAAAGAGAGGGAAATCTGAAAATGAACGGTGGACATCCAAATTGCTCTCCCACGTTAGAGGCAATTATTTACGCAGCAAGCTCTATTTGGAAAATGACTGTGTTAGTCTTCCTGTCAGCCACCCCATACATTATCCCATCACGGCAACCAGACACCTGCATAAAGACTGAGGGCCCTCGACTTAACTCATACCTTCATTTTTATGTCTCCCTTCACAAGCCCACCTGACTAAATTGCAAATGGTACAGAAGATTGGTGTAGCAAGAAATAATGAAGCACCGCAGCCCATGGCAATGTAATTACCTTACACTATTGTTCCGAATAGCTATGAGGGTGACGAAAAGATGAATAGTGAAAGTAAAAACCACTGACCCTTCAAAGTCTAATTTACATTGTGCATTCGCCTGACCTTGTTATAAGATTTGGAAAGGTAATAATTTAGGGGCATTCGGCAGGCTTGGTGAGTGATGGGTGGGTTCATGCGCATTGGCACCAATCTACGGCGCGAGGGGTGATGGCCACCAGTGGTCCAGCCAGGTTTGGTCGATGGGGTCGGTGATGGAGACGCCCGACGGGGCAAGTCAGAGATGGGAAGGGAGGTGGGGTGAGGGGGGTGGGGGTGGGGTGGGGGTGGGGGTGTGGAAGGGGACAGGGCCTCCTGGTGTGCTGGAAGGGGGGGGGGGGGTGGATGGTAAGACGAGGTGCAATCAAGCCTATCATCCCAACCCCTCCCTCTGTCCGGTTGACCTGGCTCTTTTCAGTTGACGGCGTGTTTTGGCAAGCAATCATTTCTCCCACCATGGGTCACTGTGAGACAGTGAGGAGTATTACGGTCCTCTGAAATGACCCCTGCGAAGATGCTGAGAGGATACTCGGGGGCGAAGGTAATTTTCCTACCTCTCTCGCCAGCACTGGATGAGGCAGAGGGATCCGAGCTCCGTCATCTCATTATATGTTGCCTCCAACTGACAGTCCCTCGGATACCATCCACCTGAAAAGCAATGGCACTAATCAAAGTTGACACTTCTGAATGTCCACACACACGTCCACACACACACACACACACACACGTCCACACATACACACACACACACACACACATACACACACGCACGCACAAATAGAAATTTGCTAATCAAAAAGTGTGTTTCCTGGGGTGGTCTCCTGAGAAATCTGTAAGGAGAAATTGGAATAATTTATTAGTTTGCAAGTTTCTGTTGACAGTTGGTCCCAGGCTATTTATCTCCGTAATGGAGAACGTCTTCTGTATGCCAAAATTGACCATATCAAATAGCTCTTATCAGAAAATCTTGATATCTTGGCTGTGCCTTTGTCCCATGACATCCAACAAAGTTATCTAAATAATGTAACAGAACCTAACGTCTCAAATTGGCAAGATTCATTTTTCGAGAGTAACGGGTGCTCTATTAGGGTGAATATGTATAGCGATGAAATCCTGACATGTGCACAGTCAAAAGAAGTTTACACACAATTTAATGAGAGCTTCGTATACATAGACAATGGCAAGCAAACCACACATATATAATGAAACCACACCTATGCAGATTACTTCACACAAGTGTCGTAATTTAGCTTGGACATGGTAATTCATTCATGAATTCATGGCTTGGATATGGACTAATTCACCACTTCTGCAATAATCCAAACAGTTTCTTTACCAGTATGAAGGTCTTGAGGTATCTCAATGATCAAGGTGCAAAAAAGTTTCTCACCAACAAACATCTTTCAACTTTGAAAATTGAAGCTTATTATGTTTGATGGTTGTGACTATATAATACAACCACAAGTGGTGGAATGTCAGTCGGTGTAATTGCGGTGTCTTGACAAACAACGGGGAAATGCCATTACGCAAAGAGGTAAACCAGACACCTTATCACAGGGAGGCCACAATTCACGTTGAAATGGCATTGTTCGCACACACACACACGTTTCGCTAAGGGCCTTTGCCTCAACACTCTGCTAAGCTGTTTTGCAATTCAAATAACTGCACTGCCAATTAAGCCTCAGATTAATGGAATGTTTTCTCCAGCATCCGCCATAAAGATGGGCGAATATTTGGATCATTATTTTGCCTTTATTACCCATTATATTGATGGTGACTGTCATTACAGGTCTGTCTGACAGATTTGATACGATTGGCAAACCTGAACTGCTAGCACTTTCTAGCTTTTGCTTGTTTCCTGGGAGATTCTCTTTTGATGGATTTTGACATTTGCGTGAATGTGGTGAATAAAACATTTTGACAATCACTAATAAGGCTGATTCAGTGTAAATTGCATTATAAGTATCAGTTAATATGTTTATACAACTAAATCCTGCATTATGCAGTCTAGAGTAAGTTTCACTTTAGAATTCAGTGGCTTTTATTCTCCACTCCATTGTGATGTCATCCCAGTGCTGGTCCTATTCTGTTTGGATGGCCCTTCCTAAACAATGACCCAACCATCTGTTGACACTCGGCCGGCAGTGAGGAATACAAATAGCCTTAGTTTCGGGGTTAGTGCTGGGGTCAAAGAGGGGATCAGAGAACATAGTTTAGAATTTAGTCGACAAATTTGTTGAATAATTGTTAAATAGCAATTGATAGCCTGTTGACTCACCATAATGGGTCAATAAAATAAAGCCTAATGCTCATATTTTTAGCAGTTAGACAAATACACATCAAATACACGTCAAATACACGTCTTAACATATTATGATAAATCCCTTTTTCAGTTTGAAAGCTTTCTGAAATGCATACTCAATAGCAGAGATTAAATGTTACAACCTTTCCTCTTCATTATGAACTGTTGACAAACCCTAAACACCTATCCAGACTGTTGCCTGAGTTACCTAAACCAAACCAAAGATACTACATTTTGTAAACAAATCTATTTGCTCTTCCCAAATACAAATAGAACAACTATAAAGTTTGCATAAACCCTTGGCTTGTTTCTGTGAGAACTATGTATTTGTTGAACTATTTGTTTTTAAATAAAACACTATGCTAGACTACGTTCCAAGCCTATGTTGTGTTTTCCAGCTATAAGACTGAAGGACATTACACCTTATGCTGTCTGCCTTGCATGTCTATTTGGACCACTGCCTACAATCACCTTCATAGGGGTCTCTAAAGTAACAGCACTCTGCCTAATTAGTATGCACTATCAATTAACAGATTTAATAGCCGGTAGTTTGATTAGATTCTCCGTGGCAGTGGCATGGCTAAGGCAAAATGAGGAGACCTCATCACCCAGCCACCTCTGAGTTCTGTGTTTAACAGTCTGTTTCTGTCACTGCTGTTCCCTCGCTCACCCTCGCTCACTCTCTCTTTATCTCTGTTTCTCTCTCTCACCACACACACACACACACACACACACACACAAACACACACACACACACACACACACACACACACACACAGCAATATCCCCGCCTGCCTGCACACACACACACATACACACTCAGGGACACACACACGTACATGCGCACGCACATAGTGGTTCACTAATCCACTCCTCCTCCACAGTTTTCTAATTAATGCATACATATGGTGGAGAATAGATTGGAAACAAGGCGCTGCTCCCATTTTAAATAAACCTTCACCATCTAATGAGTTGGGCCGCCATGGCTAGTTTGCCACTAATTGTGCTTTTTCTTAATGAGACACTGCCTCCCCTCTCTCTGAAATGCTTTCTAAAAGACTGTGAAATGCTTTCTTATGTAACTGAATAGAACACGTTTCCTGTCATTAGCAGAACTGGGAGGGGTGGGCATGGAGGGTGGCTCGAAGAAATAAAAAAAAACATTCATCCTGATATTCTGACATTTGCATATTATGACATTTGCTTTACTTTAATTGTATTATTTACTTGCGGGAGGTTCCTCCACTGTGTTGACATTAAAGTACTAACTCTGGGGGGTGGGGGGGGGGGGTTAAGGTGAATAAATAAAGAAAGGCTTAAGTAGGGATCTGCATCAGCTGACTGCATGGATGGCTATGGGCTACACCATGGTGACTGACAGCAGTGGTCTCCGCATCCATCAAAGTCTGCTTGACAGCTGCGCGCCACGGAGACAACATCATCAGGAGACGCCAGAGGCTAGCAGACTCATCAGGGATGGGTGGAAGTCAACCCGTAATGGCTGCGGGACTAATGAGACAGAAAAACTTCTATACACTGACATTCATGCATTCGGCAAAACACTATGGAAAGTGGCTGAAAAGTGAGAAGAGGGTTTAGAGATGAGCAGTGTGCGCACTCTCTGGGGATGGAACCCAACACCTTCCTGTTGGTCGCACCCTGCTTTATCTTTATGGGTGAGCACAATCCAAGCTGGTTTAAAAATACTGCACCAATAGCAAATACTAATCCATTATAGCGCACACAATGAAAAGGTGCATTTTTTTTAAAAATGCTGCTAATGTTCACATCATTATGTCTTTCATTGATCTGCTCTTTGATTTCCAGTCACCTTACAAAACTACTATTGCTAACAGCAAGGCATGAATACTCTTTTTGTTCACACCTTTATGAAGGATTTTATGTAGCAGCATCCATAATCCTGCAGTCATTCTGCATGAGGAAAGCATTGGTTAGATTCCAAAACTATAAATTAGACTGTCGACTGCAGACTACAGGACTATACGATTATGCCTCAACATACATTTTCGTGATAAATTGCTCCTTCAAACAAGTTTATCCCTTTCTCTCTCAATTCATGCTATTCCTAGAGCAGGTCCCTACCATGTCACAGTGCTATTGTCAGTGTGGTAAGGTGGGAATTAGAATTCATAGTCATCAGTGCATGCTACTTTGTGTCTCACACTTTAATTGGTTTCTTTTTTTCATGAAATAGATTGATAATATACATATAGGCTTTCTTTTTGTTTGAATGTGAGAAGCTTATGTGATCTGTGAAAATTGAACTTGAACATGAGGCCAAGGGCTGTTCAATACAGATCATGTGTAGTATACATCATAGTTGTGTCGTGGCGTTTGCTACCCCAAATTAGCACAAATACTTTGCTAATGTAGTAGTGAATTGAAATGATGCCATGTGCCTTCCCTATATACTGTGATTTATTGTGTATATACCCTATATTGCTGTTCATACTTTTACTGAAATATGCACCATCTATCTTAAAGCATTACAAAGTTAAATCTGTTTATGTTAGATCTCTCTCCTCATCAGCCAGGTTTGAACACAGTGATTAAAATAAAACAAAACATCCATGTCTTTTCAAAATGCAAACCATTCTAGAGTAATAATACTGTTTGAATAGTCATGCCCTTAACTGAATCACATGTTCTCGCTGTGTACATGAGGTGGCCATGCACATGCTTTAAAAACTTGTGACCATAAGCAAAGTGGACAGAGAAGAATGGCAGAAGCCTGTTTTCAAAATCACAGGTCAGTGAGCTTGCGCATGTTTAGAATAGCGAGATGCAAACGCATGTTTTGGACGGATGCACCAGTGACTATCCTCATAAATTACAAATTTGTGAATGTTAAAAGCAATGTAGCTTTGGTGGATCAAAACAGCCCCCCCCCAACACACACAAACACACACACACAGACACACACACACAGACACACACACACACAGACACACACACACACACACAGCACCCCAGTGTCCTCTTCTGCCAGTTGAAGTGAAGCCCTAATTAATTAATACCAATAAGAGTCCTCATAAGGTTTTTACAGTTTACTGCAGAATGGACAAAGAGATGCTGTTAATGAGGCAGTATTAAGCAGCCTGCTATAGATTAAGCATTATGGGCTGTGTTGAGGAGCCACTGCAGACAACACTACCTGGCTCTAATGAGGGGGAAAGCAAAGATGAAGGTGAAAGCTGGCTTTACAGCTGGCATGGTCATCACATATGGGTTTGGACCATCCAGCATTGGCCGGCTGCAGTACTCTACTTCAACGTGAGGTTCTTTAGTAATCCATCCATCACTGTATAAAAAAAAAACCCTGAGTGATTGAGTGAAGAATTCATAGTTTTACTGCTCTGGATTTCCACAAACATAGGGACTGTGGTGCTACCTGGGTGACCTATAACGTTAGCGAGGGGCTGAGTCTCTGGCATTAAAATGCGAACGCGTGCATATTTCCATGCATTAAACTTTATGAAGCATTTAAGCCACCTTCCTCCAAAGCTGTAAATCCTAACGGTCCCATTTGATATTTACACCTACCACCTTTATACAATGACAGTACTCCAACGTCATTGTTTCACTAAAACTCTTGAATATAAAAACTCTCTCTTTCCCTCTCTCTCCCTCACTCTCTCATTCCCTTTCTTTAGCCTATTCCATGTGTGAAAGCAGAGCAGGCAAACACATTAGAATGCATACTCCCTCACACGCATACACACATGCACGCATACAGACACACACACACACACACAAACAATTTCTCTTGAAATCACATGACAGGAGTTGTTCAAGTGTGCAGATAGGAGGCCAGCATGCGTTTTCAAACCCTCCTTTGCATACAGCCTATTTACAGTCCGTCCACACTGGTGTATATTTCATTGTCCAAACGCTTAATTTTGATTTATTGTCCACACATAAATTAGAAAAATATGTTTTAAAATTCCCATCAATGCACCATGGCTGATGTCAAGGGATTGGCTGATATTTAACATGTCAGAAATACATATTGGATTAGTGTGCTTTGTTTCCCCACAACAGCAGGTGTTTAATCACAGCTGATGGCTAGAGTTAAATATGGTAGGACAGCCAACCCCTCCCCTGAAAAAAAATGTATTCAAGCACATAAACAAGCGAAATTCTCTCCTTAAATGAATACAAAATCACTAAACGCCAGAATTTGCATTCATCTGGTGTTGTGTGGATTTAATGCTGAGGTTTAATGAGGTAAATGAGAGAAGAAACTTGAATTTAGTTACGTTAAACGTGTCTGATGATGCACATCTTTAAGTTTAGCGTGTCCTGACAGGCATGGATGTGTATTTAGCAAGACACGTTGCACAGCCTACCATCTTGCCTTCAGAGTCAATGCAGTAAACATATTTTTTTTCTTCTTCACAATGCGCCATTATAATCATCTCTGCCTTGGCGCCGTGATGATTTTGCCAATACTCGTTCGCTCATTGTACACCGATATTTATTTTCCACAGCAGAGAAATTATGAGACTTTTTTCATCCGGCTGCTTGGGAGAAGACATTTAGGAGAGCAAACATTTTCAAGGTCAGCCAGTGAACTGTAACAAGTCGCAGAGATTCATGGGGAAAATTGTGCGTTGTGACACAGGCCCCAGGTTTGATTAAAAGGCAAAGTAATGGGTTTTAACAGACGCGATGCGAATGTAGCCAGACCCTGTTAGCTTTTTGCAAATTACTTAACTGAACAGTGATGGCAATAAGATTGTGGTGCGGTAGAAATGGAAAGGAGACCTCTACGCCTTTGTGTTTTCTAGTGCGCACCAAACAAATTACACAAGCTAATAGGCTCTGCGCGGGGACTGTTTTCAGGGAATTCAAATGCAGTTCCATGAGGTTTGTTTTTCGCTCCCTTTCTATCTTATGCGAGATTGGTAAAATGATGAAACCACTGGCTGCAAAACATAACATTAACATTTGCAGCTCCTGGAAAGCAAATTCGCACATTTACGAAATAAGGAGGCCTTAAATTGCGAGCTTGCTGCTACATGGGTTTAAATTTGTTTACATAATCAGATAACGGAGTGCTACCAAATGAAAACCAGAGAGCAGAACTGCGAGACACCGACCTGAGGTTTTCGCCATCAGCATGGGAGCCAGGAACACAACGTGGTGCATTTAGCCGAGAAAATATGGCGTGTCTGTTCCATCAACCAGGCCTGTCTAAAGGCTGTTTTTCATGCACTGTGAACGAGAGCACAAGGGACTACACTCTAAAGTCACACAATCAAAAGTGATACTGCTCCTTCAGTTGGTAGGTTAGTTTCCAACTTAAAATGTAATGTTTAGGAACCTTATCTCCAAAGAGCAGAATCACAAATTACCTTTGGTAAAATAGGATAGGGCTCCATATAATTTCACAGAACAGATATTTGATGATGGGCTAATCACTGTTAGCTTGCCTTGGAGTTTAGTAGGCTATATCTTAAAGGATACATCGCAAACACATGTCTTACTGCCTGTCATAAATGATTTCCCTATACTGAGGAAAGGTTTAAATATAAGGATGGGCACAATTAATAAAGATATGTTTTAGTTTTTATCATAGCCTACTTTGGGTGAGGTAAGTGGGGGGAGAGCTTATTGTCTTTGTTGTTTTATTACACATGGAGACACAGACCTATCCAAAATGACATTGTGACCTTATAGGTATTGAATTCAGTTATTAAATTATCCATGTGTGAAGGCTCTTTCTGTCATCAGGGCTCGTAACAAACAATGGGAAAGGTCATGATACAACTCTGGAGAACGTACTGCAGTGCCTCACTATTCTTAGTGTCTTAGTTGTGACAATCACACATATAATGCATGTCATGAATGTGCTTGTAATGTATCTGAACATACATATACTCAAACAGCAATGTGGCAGCCATTTCCTTCATCCACCACATAATACATGTGATTCATCAGATATTACTTCCAGAGAAATCATTTTTGGTGAGGCCTGCACTAATCAAACCGTCTCCAACTGGCATAGGCCCTCTGTAGCTCTGGCTTGCAGATGGTGATGAATATGTCTTCATAGAAATACTCCATTTTGAATGGTGTGGTAGAGTATGTTGGATTTATTTGTTGTTTTTATTTGTAGTGTGAGTTAGCAGCTGTCACGATTTACATTAGGTGTGGTGTGTGGTGCTGTGTGCATTATTGTGTATAATTGTTGTCTGCAATATATACTGTCATTCATAATATGATTTTGTTTCGACACTGAAACAATAACTATGGAAGTTATCGTCAATTGCCCATTCCATTAACAGTTGATTAGAAAAGCTTTCTTTTGCGTACAATACACACAAACAATAAACCATGTTCGCCGGTTAGTTCACATTGACTTTTATGTTTGAAAATTCCCAGTGTTGATGATGGACAATGTACCAGACATGCTCGTTCAAATACAGTTTACACTTTAAAACATTTTTCCACTATGCATCTCAAAATAGAGCAAAATGAATAGCTAAAACTGAAAGTTTATGAAGACCTCTTCAGTTAGACACTCAAAGAGAAAGATAAAATGGCACATAATGGTTTCCATTAAAGATAAATAAAATGACAAATAATAATATAAAAAAAAAATCAACAAACATAACACTCCCAAAAATCCTAGAATTTTGTTTTCATGGTGAATGGGGGGATGTGGTGGTGGGAGTGGACAATGGCCTGTCAGTGGCCTTGGCAAGGGCTTAATTGACACCGGGCTGGCGGTCCCTGTTTGCACATTAATCCAGGCCACAATTAGATGTCAGCGAACAGTGTTTCTTTTGATGATAGCCCTGGGCTCTTGCACTTGAAGCCCTAATCAGGAGTGTAAACTCTGCTATATTTCAATTTGGAGGAGCGCTGTTCCGCTAAGAGGTTCCTGGCATGGTGATAAATAAAACGCCTATTTACTCTGTTGCCTCTCTTGGACACCTAAATGCACTCTTTTTACCAGCCCCCTAATCATGGGCTCCATTTAAAGTGGCCTGTAAATCACGTCATCTCCAAAACTGGTGATTAGTGAAGTCATTTCCCCCCGTGAAGTCGGACGATAAATGCTCTTCCCCTTTTATGTAAAAAAGCATTAAGACACCGTGGAAGTGGCATGCACAGACGCTGACATGTCTGATGTATAGTGGGGAGGCTTGGTGTGTTGTTGAATAGACCCACGTGCTGCAAATGTGAAGGGTGGCAAAGATTTACAGAAAATGCATATTGGAAAAATTTGCACCCCTATACACACACACACACACACACACACACACACACTTTTAAATGAAATGTTTCTTGGTTTGAACATTTGTTTCTATATGTGTAGGTCTGTCAGTGTTGTTTTTTTATTTTATTTAAGTCTCATTTTCCATGACTGCTCTCGTAATCCTTGCTGGAGTTGGTAGTAGAGCTAATCTGAGCATACTCTTTATTCAAACTTTTTTCAGATCACAACTGCTTAAAGACCTCGCCAATTAGAGACCTGTCACTATCAATTAGCCCCTCTCAATCGTGAGTCACCAGGGGTTTCAGAGTAAACAAAGGAAAGTTTTTAAATGTCAATTCTTAAAGGCTGACATTGACCTCAGTGTCCCTTAGGCCCACTATCTCTGGTGAGGTTTGGAGAATTAGCTCAGGGAAGGCAAGAAGGGCTAAAAAGGACAGATGATGTTAATGTCTTTCCTCCCCCCCCCCCCCCCCCAGCCAGAACAAAAGCATCGTAGACACACTTTTAAATGAGACACACATTTCAATTTAAATACCCCCCCTCCCACAACGGTCTGTGGCCACCCTCTACCTGCTTAATTGTTTGAGACTCATCATTGGTGGAGAATCCTCGCACACTCCACCATCTACATCTGTGATTTAAAACTTTGACATTGCACTCATTCACAGGAGAAACATTGAAGAATAATGTGTGCTTGTGTAGGGAGTCTGTGTGGTCTTCACACCTTGAGCAGAGCGGATACGTTAATGATGGGGTGATTGGTGGTGGTGGTGGGGGGGGGGGTACGCTCATTTAGAGAAGAAAGTTCCTTGAACCTCCTTAGCAGCTAGCGCTTGGATTGTTTTGTTCTGTGGTGGATTTAAGCCTTAATTGACAAAAAAATTTGCTGAAGGTATTATTAGCCCCTAACACGAGTGGGCTATTAAGGAGACACAAGGGGCTAAATGAGCTCTTGAATTACTGAATGATTGCACCCCTGAAAGATTTAAGTGACAATGTGTCAAAACAAACATCCACGCATATAGCACAGGCATATTGTTAATTTTTTTTTCATATCAGTATGTTTTCGCCCATGTCTCTGTAAACGTTGCACCTCACTATGGCTGTTTAGTCTTACACATAAATAGTCTCTGACTGAACATTGGTAGTACGTGCTTTTATGTCCATTTTGTTTCTTCATCTAATTGGCTGTCAATAGTTCCCTGATTTGAAAGCAAAATAACAAAAAGCTCCCCCTAATAAAAAGAGCCTTTCATGTGTCTGAGAAAGCCTGGTAGTCATTCACTGGCATTCAGGTTAGCGTTAAGCAAAGATCTAATATAAAGTGGGGTTACCACAGACAAGAGGCACTTCACACACTGGCTTTTATTATTGGATAGACATAAATGTTGGGCCTCTATTAGACACCGGGAACTGAAAACCAGCTTGAAAAGCCTGTTTCAATTTATCAGCCAGAAAATTTTGAATAAATCACCAAGCTGGCTTTATGGGGTCCTCTCAAAATGCACTACTTCCATAGGGCCATGGGGTTGCAACACAAAAAAAGCCCTTTCTCTTTCTTGGTCCAATATTCTTTCATGTTTTTCATTATTTTTCTTTCTCATTCAAATGGAAAATACAATTAGAATGGTCTGTGGCTTTTCCCTTCCCCTCCCATCTCTCCCTCTTCTCTTGCCGTCCTCAGGTTGGGATGTGAGTACTTCCTTTCACTAAATGACTTGAAATAATGAGGAGTCCCCCCCCCCCCCCCCCCCCCCGGTCCCACTTTTTCCATGCGAGCTGCCTGACAACCGGAGTTGTGCCAGGGATTCAAAAAGGCACTCAACTCTCCTCGTCTCTCTCTGTGTGCTAGGCCCGCTTCGTCTTTGCATTGTGCACTAACCCTTAATTACAGTAAAGGGGAGTCGAATCCCTCAGCGCCCTGGAACAGGAGAGAGACGCGGGCCCCCGGTATACGTGGCCCACCCCGCATGCACCTGCACTTTGAGTGTTTATATTGAGGTTGAAGTACCCAAAGTCAATGAATGCAATCAAAACACTCACCGGTGGCACAATGGCAACCAAAAAAGTTGTGTTTGTTCGCACCGTAATAGCCTTCCCTCAGTGCGACTGGCTGGAAGTGTTCCTTCACCAGACTAGTGGAGAGGATCTCACGATTAATATTAAAAGTATCACTTGGAGATCATTTTCATGGGGGCCAACAGTAAATTAATTTGGCCTAGTAATATTCATGGCCAGATTGTCATTTATTGAGTTTATTTGAAGAGGGTAATTAATAGCTTCTGTAAATACATTTGGCTGATGTGCTGTGCAGTGGGAGGTTAATTGGGCATGAGGAAACTCTAATAATCAAAAGGATTAAAACAGCAGGAACTGAATACAGCCCCTTGGAGGCTTATTAGAAAAGGTAAACGGCTTGTCTAGGATCCACTTCTGTCGACAGTCATTTCAGAAGGCGAGCAAAGGTTGTTATGCCCTGTGAAATTAACCCTCTACTCCATAATAGTCTTAAAACCCACTGTTTTTGTATGCAAATCTGCATTGCAGTGCTTGAAGTGGGCTGGAACACACCGAAATACAGTTCCGGGACTTCTACATTTTTGTACACTTTTTCTTGCGTTCCACTACTTCTCACATTGCTGATAGCCACATAATTAATGGACTATGCGCAGGCATACGAGAGCATTTCTCGCTGGATGGTGTTTTAATCCCCCAACATCATCTTCCTGGCAGCACTGCCACCATCGACATAAAGGCACTTAATTCTAAACTTAACCCTAACCTTAACCCATGCCTAACCCTATGCCTTCCAGGCAGCACTGCCTTGAAGACAATGTTGGGGGCTTAAAACACCAAGAAACGGACTTCTCACAGGGTTGAGAAGTAGCTCACCTCTCACCAGCCAATCAAAAAGTATATAGCCGCCTGACATCCAATCAAAAAAATAGCATTCGTTGTATCTGGGTAAAATTCCAAAATAGATGATCCCGTGTGCAACCACGTTATCGATGCACAAACACAAGGAGTGCTGTCAAGTTGAAAGTGAAAGAGCCAGATCGGATGAATACGGTAACCTCTTCAGTTTGTTAATTTAGATTTTATATTTTCTGAACGAAATTACTTGCCTGATCAAAATGGTAATGAAAACAGACTGATATGGGGGAATATAGGCCTAACCACATTTGTGCTAAATTTGTGCATATTACATTATGCATACAGTTCTGCGTCCATCTCCAAACCCACTCTTCTCGGTGTAATATCTCACGAACTACGAATACCGGGATGTAAAGCATTCCGCTATACAATAAAGTGTTTCTGAGTAATCCGGTTTTGAAATTACAGCACATTTCTACATGGTCTATGGTCTGCAATTCTAAGGTGATAACAACCCAAAATAATTAACTTCTTGATCTTATCAAAGAATCAAAACTTGGTCTCGTCATGCACAGATAAATTGTGCTTTTGGGTACATGGCATCTGCACATATATGCAAGAGCAGATTACTTCAAGTGAAAAATCTAAAGGCACATTCTTGATTCAATGGTTCAGTGACAGGACTTAAGTCAATAAAGCAATTCATAGCCTAATTAATAAAATATGTATGTCACTCAGTAGGCTACATATATTCTTGTAAATTGCTAAGGCATAGACTATCCCATCATCATTATTCTTGTATTGCTAGATTCCAGACAATCCCTCCTAACAATGAATATTTCTACTGGCATGCTTCCTGGTGACATTAATGCAAAAGCTCATTGATATAAACACTGACATAAGAGACATATGCAAGTATTACCACATTATGCTTTCTCAGATGGGTAAAAATCCTTGACAGTCCTGCAAAATGGAACAAAAACAAGATATAGAATATATAGCCCTTACAATAACAAATCACACTGCCTAGGTCTCAAAGGATTAAAACTTCTTTCCATAAAACGTGCCAGAAGTCATTATTTAAGGGTTTATTTTTAAAAATGTTCTGAGCTACCAACCTTTTTAGGTGGCCAGAGGCACAAATGGGTTCCAATTTATGTTCTACACAGTGATATATGCAAGCAATTCAATTTGAAAATGGTTCAAAATGTTACAAAATACTTTACTAAATTCATATTTTACACAGCATCATCACTAAGCACTTTAATTGCTCCAAAATAATCAAATGTGGTTAAATAGACCAACCTATACTAAATTATGTACTGTAGGCTATTATTAAGTATGCCATTTGTGTAAATTATAATGAAATACAGTATGCTGCTTGGAAAATTATTCCTTCACTAAATACATTTATATCATATATAGACGCATCGCAAACCATTGTTTTTCATTGTAGAAATTTCAAATGTGATAACGATTTACACAGGGGGGGCGTTACTGTTAAACACCTGAAAAATATTAAGCTGCTGTTTTCTTTTCATGACTAGCACTACGCTTGAATGATTTATGCCTGAATGGAATGTTGCGTTTTTAAGCGGCAGAACGGCTTATCATGTCGTGTCAAAGTTACACGAATCATCATCTTCTAATGTATCCTTATGTTGAGATGTCCATTTTCTTTGCCCTAAATATAGGCTCTCATATTTGCGTGAACTAAGCATGTTTCAATTAAGACAGTACACAAGCTATTTTTATTGTAGTAATATTGAATGATTTCATGGATAAAGGTTGAAAAATTGTACGCACAGTGCGTACAGGATTACGGCTGGCGGCGCCACTGGATTTACATATGCCAGTTGGCATACTAGGTAGCACCCCCCCTTTGTGAGATGACAGCAACAGTGTCTGAACTGCTTGCTGTCCTGAACTGACCCAGATTTGGTGAAACCGTTGCCAGGTCCGGACTGGATACTGGTTCAGAGATTGTCGCATCTATCTGTTCCAGATTCAGCACATGATTTTTAAAAATCCTAAAATGTGTTGGTATTAACACTGTTACGGAGTGGAGTCTAGATTGCACTGGGAAACCTGTGCACGCTGCAGCCACCATACAGCACAACAGACAGACTAACAGAGGACTGGGCCTGATTGTCCTCTCTTGTAATGGACGGTGCAACCCCCCCCCCCCCCACACCTCCCCCCTCCATAGGTGTGTCTCCCCCTCGCCTGTCCATCCAAATGCTTTTTCAGGGACTTCACCTCAGTCAATTATGTGATAAATTACACTAATGAACAGAACATAGATGCCTCAAATTAACCAAGTGGCTATTAAACAGACCCCTTTCGCTGTGGTTGTCCACGTCACTGGTGGTCAGTGGAGGGAGGTGTTAAACTGTGGCACAGAGCATGTAGTGATCAATCTCCACAGGGCTAAGTGGGCTAATTCACATGACTGGCAGAGAGACTTAATGAAGTGAGACAACTTAAGGTAGAAGTACATGAGTGTTTTGTCCATAAAAATATATCTGATTCCCAATGATGGAATGTGTCCTTTTTAACCACACCTATTACGGCTTGTTTTGTCACTCGAATGTTGAGCTTATTCACAGATTAAAGATAAAAAATCTGTTTCCTGATGTATACACTTTTGCACGCTTAAAACTTTCACTGTCTCAAATCTTGAATTAGAAAACATGCCTTTTAGGTTAGTTTTTTAACATTTGTAAACAAAACTGATTTACATTTAAAAGACATTAAAGGTGTTAGAAAGAAAAATAAAATAAAGATAAAGATGCATTTCTGTAAGGTATTTTTGCCACCCTGTAGCAGCCTTGCATCGTCGGTAGACGTTCAGCTGTGCTTGTGCCTTCAGCTGATTACTTTCAGTCTTCCTCCTTTCTCTCTCTCTCTCTCCCTCCCTCTCTCTCTCTCTCTCTCTCTCTCTCTCTCTCTCTCTCTCTCTGTACACATTGTGCTGTGATGAGTTTTTAAATGGCTCGCGCCAAGCGAGCGAGCGAGGGAGGGTGAGGGCAGTGGCGGCAGAGGAGGCCCCAGCCGGCTGAATGGAGGGAGATGGCAGGCTATTTGAATACTGATGGGCCTCTCTGCTTCTCCCATTTCCATTAATGACATGCTCATCAAGGGCAAACAAAAGGACCGACCGCCTCCCAATTCCAGCCTCGCCTGGCTGTCACTGTATGGACGCCCGAGTGTGTTTGCGGCGCACGCCTCCGTGTGTGTGTGTGTGTGTGTGTGTGTCGGGGTGGGCGGATTGGTGGGTGTGTGTATCCAACTGTCAGTCCTGGGGATGGAGCTCGGAGACCCGCGCATTAATGAGGAGTGCTCTGCTCCGTCAGGATGGACAGGTGCTTCCGCAGCCAGGACATGCTCCATTCCCTCTCCCTAAACCACCGCGTCCCTCTCCTCTTCCACCAACCCCCCCCCCCGCGCCCCCACCCTAACCTTCACCACCACCACCACACACACACACACACACACACACAGCCCTGCCAGACACCATGAAATGCCCAAATTAACAGGCCCATCATGTCACAGGTCCGTTGCCCCCACGAAGAGAGCAGAAAATCAAGTTGTCACACTGGGCTAACGCGACGGCGCCACCAAAGCCCACCCAATCCTCTCGCCCAGGGCTCCCCTATTATAGGATGTGCCATGAGACGGGACGGATCAGAGGGCCCTGATGTAAACTTGAGATGCATTCGGCTTTCTTGTTAATGGCCTCTTCCTGCTGAGCGAGGCTGTGAGCGGGCGAGAGACACATGGAGACTGAGAGAAAGAGAGGGAGAGCGAGAGGGGCCACAAATGTCTCTCAGGGTTTGCAAAGACACCTTGGAGAAGGGCATACGGAGCATCGCTTTGGTCCCCCGCTGTATAACAAGACGGGCTGTTTATATGAAACAGCTCGGGCCCTGATGATGCAATATTGATTCATTTGAAGGTGTTAGAAATAAATGGGAAGGTGAATTAATGAATGACATGGAAATGTTGCACAGGACTTCCACTATCAATTACAGCAGTCTATCGCTCGCCCACTACTTCTATTTCTCAGTATTTCTCATAGTGGATTGGTATGAATGCCAACGCCCTGGCTTTTTGTACAAAATAAAGCTCAGCAATTCAATCAAATCTTCCTGTACAATATATTTCTTCCCTCTTTACTCTGTGTTGACACGCATGTTTTTCTTCTGCAGGAGAACAGAAAAGAAGAGAGGGGGGGGGGGGGTGAAGCCTCTCTGAAGAGCAAATGAAGAGAGGGAGGCAATAAACGAGGGGTGGAAGTAGCATATGCAGCAGCATCTCTCCCTCGGCCCGATCCACCTGCTCTCATCTGCAGTCTGCAGCTTCCTCTTTCCCCGCCAAATGAGGTGAGAAAGGCGATCTGCTCGTGGTTGATTCATTGCTATCAAATTGAACTTTATGAATGCATAAAAGTTATAGTTTCGGCCAAGCCCAGAGATAATGCACATAAAACTGAAAATAACTGTGTTCTAATAGTCACCATAAACCCACACAAGAGCACTATAACTTGCCTTTATGGCGAGTGTTAATATGCATGGTACCTTGGTTGTGTGCATGCCCTTCGTTCAGAGATGTGCTTCACTAGTTTACATTTAGACAATATTTCATCTCATGGTTCCGGTGTCTGATTGCACATGAAATCCCTTTTGTGTGAAGTTTTCCCGTAAGTATCAAGTACCAGTGCAAATACATAGATAGGTCTTTACTCGTTCAATGTGTGATGGATCTTTACTAGCAAAGTAAGCAGAGAAATTGTACTTGTAAAGAAATGGAATACAATAATGCATATTGCAATTTATGAATAATTGCATAACACTGTCTTTATGCCCTGTCTTTGGTTGTCTGTTGTCTGTCCTGTCCCTTGTCTGTCTTGAATGCTCTACCTTAACCCATTTACTCCTAAAATGCCTGCTAAAAACGCCTATAGAATCCTATGGCATTCTAGACTAAATAACCTTATTTCCTGAGGGTTTTCTGAAAACATACTAAAAATTGTCAACGTCTACCAAAATTTAATATCTAAGACTCGTTAGCACCTAGAAACATGAAATAAAAAGCATGCTGCGCTACGCAGCATCCAGCGGGAGGGTCAATGTTGCGCTACGCAGCATCCAGCGGGAGGGTCAATGTTGCGTCATGCAGCATCCAGCGCGAATGGGTTAAGTAGTAATTGTACTTTATGTATATCTATAATGTGTGTGCACTAAATGTAACCTGTCTCAAATGTCGTTTTTATGTATTTTAAATGTAACACCCCTTGATCCATGGTGAAACGTTGTTTCGTCTCATTATATAGTGTATATGGTTGAAATGACAATAAAACCCACTTGACTTGACTTGACTAACCCACTATTCATGCTTAACTTTTATAAACTTTTTTGTTGCTTTCTTGTCTTAAGTCCATGTCCCCTCCACTGTATGGAGTGATGGGTCTCATCGGTCATTATTTGCACGGCTGGTTTTCCACGCAATGCCTACTTGGCAAAATTTGTTTTTCCAGCCCTGGTTCTCCAAATCAAAACACTATTTAGTCAGAAAGCAAAGCTTGATCCCTCTCTTGTAAAGAAGCCCATTGTCTGTCAAGGGTCACTCTCCATAGTCAAACGGCTGCTATTGTTCTTCCTGATGCGGTTGGGTGCGAAGCCCCTAAATGGACCATTCAGCGAAATGCACTTCATCACTTTTTTAATTTTGGGGAAACAGTACTTGAGTTGCGTTTCTCTGTGCCTCTGCCTCAGTGACCATCAGGAGCTGCGTTAGAGGACAGTCGAGAGTGAACATGATTGAAAGGCATTCACAACCGACTCCTCTTTCAATTTGTTTCAATAAAGAAGAGAATTGGTGTTAACTCTTGACGGTTAATCAGGAGTAGTTCTCCAGTGCTCCCGGCTATACCAGGACGTGCATTTTAATTGGTGCCGTGGAATTTTGAAAGTCATCGTTATGTCAAAGCATGAGCCTAACACCTTCCCTGTGTTTTTTTTTTTTTGTTTAACTCAGAGACTGTATGGAGTATGGAGTGTGTTGTGTGTTGTGAATTGCTCTGCACTGATGTGGATGGTGTGATATGATGGAGGGGTTTTGATTGACAGGGTCAGTTGGCTGATGTTTAACTGTCTGCTGCGTGTCATAATCCAAAACATAAAGACATTACACGAGATGCACTCCCAGCACTCTGCTGTCTGGCCCAGCGCTTGGAACACCCATTAGATTCCCATTCTCATACCTCAGCGCTCGCTGGGCTTATCAATGGAGAGTGCAATAGAATGAGATGCCTGATGATGGTCTGGACAGCATCATGGTTCAGGGGAAAAAAAATACTGTCACATTTCCTCTGAACATAGAGCTTGGTGCTACATAAATTTAGGGACTTGTTTGCTGCACCTAGTGGCATGTCGCTGTGAAAAAGCCTCTCTGCGGTGGAGTAATATTTTACATAGCACTTTGCTGTCGCCGCTGGTGGAAGGTACTGATATTGTTGCAGTTAAGCGTCGCATCCAGGGTCGTAAAAAGAGCATGGCGAGGGCTGTAAAGGAACGGATGGAGGGTGGTGGGGGTGAAACGGCTCCCTCTGCCACTAGAGGTGATGGATGCGATCAGGACCGCGCTGACAGATGATCTAACAGGTGTTCATAACAACTTTATAAGGGCGCTTATTTATGGCGGGCCACAGCATGGCGTCGTGGATCAACCTCACCAGCTGCAAGCCGTGGCACCTTGGGGGCCAGATGTAGCCGTCGGTGCCGTCAAATTCTGTCCGGAATCCTAATTAGCCAATGATTCTCTGGGAGAGGTTACGCCGGCACAGAATGAAGAGGAAGGAGGAGGGTGAACAACGGGACCGGCGGCTCACTGTCTGTTAATAAAGCCAGAGTAAACAGCCGGGGCCTGCAACAGATTGCCTCTTCTTTGTGAACAAAGGAAACTTCCGTCAATGCTCAATGCTGAGCCAACGCATACGCGGTCAAGAAAGAGATGAACCGTTTCTGTGGAGAATTAAATGCACCCAATCAACATGGTGGCCACTTCTAAACATGGGACTACTGCTGTTGTTGAAATATTACTGGAATAGCATGCTGACCAGGGTTTGGCTGCTTGCTGTTTAAAAATGTTTGTCCTTCAGCACATATCCCATGCCAGGACCACTGATCACGCTCTCTCCCTCTCTCTCTCCAGAAGGGCTTTTGGTTAGGAGGAGGAAATCCATGCAGCTTTATTAAATGGCGAGCGGAAAATGGATGGCCGAGTGGTCTGTGGTGACGTGTTATTCTTTTATAAAACATTGCCTGGAAGTGTGGGAGCGGAGGGGCGCGCGTGTCAGGGAGGTGATGAATGGCCCCGGGGTAACATCTTCACTCTTGACCCCCCGCGTGTTTGAATAAGCAGTGCATTAAAATGGAGATCTGCAAGACCTTGTGTTTGTGGACTGAACGAAAAAGAAGAAAAAAAAAATAGAAAGAAAGAAAATGGATCACATTCGAAGGAGACCAAGGGCTTATGGTGTAATTGAGATGCCAGTGTGGTTGGCCACAAAGAGGAGCTTGACTGTTCGCAGGCCCCAGGCTTTTCCACAGCCCAGTGTGGGCTGTGTGAGATGCGGATCTGTTGGGAGGACTGTTGCACTAAGCTAAGCTTAGGGGTCCAAATACAAACAATGAACATGATATGAAACAAGGGTGTGTAGTGGTGTTGGCAGTGGTAGAGAGAAGCCCTGTAGCCCAAAGCGTCATCTTGCCGTATGTGCTCCCAACCTACTTAGCATTTCACCACACAAGAGCGATAAAAGCCCCACGCTATGACGGTGACATTTTCCAGTCGTCACTCTTTTTAACGTGGTGAAATACGACTACAATGCAAACCGCCAAACCCTAACTTCCTCTTTAAATTCGCAAAGAAAAGGGCTGTTTTTATCTGCAAATTAATTCTCATTAATGTTGAAGGGTTCGGTGGTAGCGGCAGCAGATGGACTCACTAATGTAGCGGATGAGTCTGGAGGTCCAGATGTGGGTGTTTTACCCCAGAGAGGGGACTCTATTCCCTGTCAAAACGCACACAGCCCTGGACCATCATTGCATGCTGATAAAAAAAAAGGTTGGTCAATGCTTTCCAGAACCGTGGCCTGTCCTTGAGAGGGGACAGCCGATTCAAAGGACACCAAGAGATATTTGTTTGTTTGTTTATTTAGTTGGCTTTGATCACATGTTAGAAATATAGAGAGAACTGGTCAGTTATGTACAAATGGCATTTAGTTGCTGCTCCAAATCAGAGAGATGTGGATTTAAGTTTGATTTGGCAGGGGAAGAAAACCATCATGTGCTTTTGTTCTACACTAGAAGGTAGCACATTATATTCTAGACTATATGTGTGACTCTGTGGAATGCAACACTTCATTTTAGATTACATTTTGCAGTCTACTATTCTCACATACAGATCAAATGTGCTGACAATGAAAAAAAACTTGAGGATCTGTCTCAAAATGGTTCTTAAATGTCTAGAAAGGGTTCTTACACAATCATAAAAAAGTAATTTGTTCTCAAACAAAGATTTGTTAAGACACTCTCAAGAAATTCAAACCTCTTGTAACTTTTCCCTCTCCCCACAAAGCGTGCGTATTAAAATGTATTTACAAGAGCTTTATGGCCGTGTAGGAAGCAAAGAAAAGAAAAGGAGGAAAAAAAGAATTCCAAAACATTGCAAATCCTATAATTACCTGCTATTATGGAGAAAGTGGAAAACCTGCCAGTCTATTATCCCAGCTGACTGAAAAGCCATTTGGGAGTGGATACCACCCCCTTGTCTCCCCAGTCCATTCATCCCGGCCCCAGGGGGGAGGGGGGGGGGGGGGTAGCGGGGGCCAAGCGCCGGGTTGTGGGGAAGATGGAGCACTATGGTATCCGCCCCCCTGAGCCGTCCTTCATGGACTGTCCTCACGGTTCTCAGAGTCACGTATCTCGGCAACACCACATCAAGGGTGAACGGGCGACACATGGGCCCATTGAAAGCACTAACAAGTGCCAAGCGGGTGCCTGACCCGGGGTGCCCCTCTTCACAGACCCGGCCCCTCCCCGCCGTCCTGGTGAATGACACGTGTCTGAATTGGAGCCATCTGCCCCAATTTGCGCAACATATTTGACCACAATGGGTACCCAGTTATCCCTGACAAAAGGTCCGCAGTAGGCTATCTTAAAACATGCAGAGGAGCCTCTGAGCGCAGTCGAGCCCATTCACCTGCGATGCAACTAGACAGTGTCTCTTGTCTGGCAATTAGCACGCATCCCACCACCAACCTTTTGCTGGAATCCTGGGGGAATGTCCTAATTACCATCAACAGAAAAAAGCTGTTTATCACCAGATATTTAAAAACCTTGTCTACTGTCAGCATCAAAACATTAGCCTTTCATGCATATAACATGCTTGTAATAACTGAGTTAGTTTACTAAATTTGGTTCCATTTGAAGCACTTAGTATTTAAACCGAATTATGAGAATATTATAGAACAGAGATGTAGACCCAAATTTGTGTTCAGCAGTTAATGTATTTTATTTTTGATGCAAAGTCCACCATCTTGGTGATGTGTTGTCCTCTGCTGAATTTATTGATTTTGAATCGATCATTACACGTGTCTTTTATCATTCTGATGTATATGCTTTCATTTTTGGACCACCCCTGTCTACAGTTCATATAAAAAGGAGAAGCTATGCTGTAATGTGCAAGATATGCATACAAAAATGCATAGAACTCCACACCAAGATTGATAAAGGTCACTTTGGTAATGGTGACCATTAATAACGATCATCGACATGGACAACACTTATACTTGTGACGCATGTAAAACTCATATGTCAGCAATGACCGCAAAAACCCAACCCAAGGTTGCAAAGTAACAGCACTGAGACCTCTGAAGATGAGAAGTCCATGTCTTTGTCCTTCGTAAACATCTCAACGCATTAGACAGGCCAGACCCATGGCCTATCGCCTCTCCTTTTTTTTACGGTTTGAAATCCACGGCTCCCTCCATATGGCCACCATCATGGGCAGCTCGGGGCCTGGCCGTGATTTATCCTGTCCCCTTACCCCAAGTGGATCGTCCTCTCATAATGGCAGTCCATTTACAGTAATGGTGTTACGGTCCTCGCACTTCTTTCTGAGTGAATATTAAACAGGCCATGCGGCCCAGACGATGGCTCCTGAATGTTTTTATTTTCTTCTTCTTTTTTGGTATGATGTAGACCAAATGATATATCTAGCGAAAGAAAAGAAATTAACTGCCCTCATCTTTGAGAGCCGGGCAGTGGCAGCCCCTCAGCATTCGTAAACACAGAAGAGCGGCCGAATCATTCAAAGCCTAAAACGGCCTAAAAGCCCAAATGGGCTAGAATGACTTTATATTTTATGCATGCCAAATTGCCATGGGCTCTATGCCTGAGTATGGCCCCACACTGGTGTTACTCTCCGATCAAATAGATCACGACTCCTCCGAGCCCAAGTGTAATGGGAAAATGTCAAAGATTAATAGACTCTAAATATTTTAAACCAGCCTATCTATTCAACACATCAGTTATTAAGTAGAAACAGATTATTTCTCTGACCTTTCTCAAGCCATCTAGGCTATGGGCACCACCCACAAATTTTGCAATCGGTTGTTTTGGGGTGGCTGTGATCTACACTAATGGGTGGTGCCATACAAGTGTATACAGCCAGCCATTTACAATAAATCACTTTCACGGAGGATAAGGGAAGCCTCCTCTGGAGTCATTAGCTGTGGCGCGCAGGTAAAATTTGTGACTTTTTTATTTGAAAGAGCACATGTGCAAATAAATGCGTAAATTAATTTATTTTTCTTGTTGTTGGAGTGGTGCACTGAATTTCAAATTGGTCCAATTGGAATCTGCCATCAATCAAAGTTTGTTACGTTTTTTATATGTATATATTGCTCAATGTGCACAATAGGCTTACATAGGTTGTGCCCTGTTTGCACAAGTTCATGGGTGATTCTATGGTTGTTGTAGATCAAGTAATTTAGGCATCAGATAAATGAGTGTAACTCATGTGAAGGTGAGCAATTTTTTTATGCTTTATTTGAAGTTGCATTTAAATAAGTAGCATGTTTGTAACAACTTATTAGTTTAATATCCTAATTATCATAAGGGTCTGATCCACTGTGGTTATGTGGAAATGGCAGTTTGTAATAGACAAAAACACAATGACACTTTATTATCAACAATAACAGACAAGGTAGTTTTCGCACTATGAATAGAAATGCTGTTTTGATTCAGTTTTAATGATATTCAACTAAATATGGTATATACTTAGTTTTGTATAATAAGCAAATACTAATGCACAATCAAGAACAAAATGAACTGTGCTGTGAACTACAGCGTCAGTCTTTCAAGCACTAAACACATCACTTAATAAGTTATTTGCATGAATTGCCATGAACAACCCTTCTTCTCTGCTGCATGGATGTTTTGAAGCTGTGCACTGACAGCAAAAACCTAAATGTGTTGCTTTGTTTTTTTTCCCTCCTTGGGCCATAATTGACTTCCCCAAGATATTGTCACATTTCAGCAATGAAACACCTGCCCTGAGCGCCCTGTTTTTTTTTTGTCTATGAAGGCCTACTTTTTTTCCCTCTTTCTTAAACCCTGTTAAATGTGCAAGCACAGTGATAAACCGCTACAGTACTTGAGTCACTTGTGCTGGATATCCTTAAAAAGGGAGCGGCTTTAACACCTCTTTTTGGGCAAAGCCTTAATTCAGCCATGTAATCCGGCTTGATCCCTTGTTTTGTGCCTTAACAGCTACCAGCAGTGGAAGTAGTTTGCACATTCAAGCTAGTACTCTTTTGACATGGAGCCCTCAATTAAAGGCAGCTGAAGCAGACACAATCCTATTAAGGACTCGTGGTTAAGGGGTGTGTGTGAAAAAAGAAAGGCTGGGTCTTTCCCTTCTCTTTGCACGTGTGTGTGTGTGTGTGTATGTGGGTGGCTGTGGATGTGTGTGTCTGTGTGCTCGTCTGAGCAATTAACTCTTCATTTGCAATGAGGCCACACAGTGGATCCACAGATGGACAGCTGATGCAGAATCCCTATATAAAACTCCCGATGACAGTTTGAGGGGTAGAAAAGAATTAAGAGCGAGACACTGGTGATGTCCTGTGTAGATGTCAAGGACTTTGAGCATGTTGTATCAAAAAGGGTTCGCCAAGAGGCAGTGTTCTCAACTGCGCTGGCAGTGGAACCTCCCCTCTGAGTGATACTGCTAATACAGCCGCAGTCAGTTTCCAATGGACTCCATGATTCATGATGGTGATGATGAGAAACATAAAGCAGTTTCATGAAGCTGTTATTCAGGACCTGCCAATGTTTTGGTTCACTCTCAAAAAACACACTGATTTACTCTGCAAAAAGCTGTGCTGCCTCTCAGTGGCCAAAAATATAACTTCTTTGTCATACACCTCCTGATTGTTCAATTAAATTATTAGTCTAGATTATTAGAATATTAGTCTAGATTAGGTTAAAATGGACAGGAATAGCAAACCACTGCCTATTTAAAGCCTGGTTTACCCCAGCATACAGTTCTTTATTATTATACAAGGGAACATTCTACAATTCATTGTCATATTCTCATATTTGACGGTGTTTTCAAAACTGGATTATATTTTACTCCTATAGCAATGTAACGTAAAAGGATGTCTTAAAACACTGGTTAATGAGTCATTGCCCACCCAAGGGGGTATTGTACCAATTCATTGTGTCCACCTCCTTTAAGGTGCACGTTCACAACTTGTTGTGAAATGGATCTAACCCATGGGTGAACTGAGGATATGTTCAGCGGCTTTGAATGGCAAAAAAGTTTTCCAGTTCCATAAGGCATGAATTTGGTCAACGTAAAATTGTTGCTGAGCACATTCATCACAGCACAAAATTCAATCATTAGCAGCACCAAAACAGCCAACCCTCACAAACTCGCACAAATGGACCACATATACATGACACACACACACACACTTTCAGAAAACCCACAGTAATCTCCTGCAGAATCAGCAAAATGGCTTGACTTGCAGGGCCAGTCTGTCTTTAAAAGAAACTTAGGAATAAATGAAAACGTTGTCTGGTAGTGTACATTTTTATGTAATTAAATGTGCCAAAAGAGTGCCCATTAATTTTGCCTCCTAATAAATGCCTGCGAGCATGTTTATGCTAGCAACTGTTTTTCTATGCAACACAATTAAAGAAAACATTGCGCAATGCCAGATACTTTTGTCAAGCTACTGTGAATGAATTGATGGATGGTACTTAGACACAATGCAAGCGAATGCAATGCTTCATATTTAACCTCAATGCTCTTGGCTTTAATGGTTTGTCTAACAAGGGTCTGGGAAGACATGGCACTCTTCCATTGAAGTGAAATTAAAAAGCAACCATACTATGCTTTTCAGACCACAGGACTCATTTTTTGCGCCTAATGTATTCGCATAAAGCAAAGTAACATCCCATCAAGTGCAGCAATTTGGCTTTTTCCCCCCACTCATGCTGTTTTATTGCAATAGGCAATTTGTACCACTCAGCATGACAGTGTAAACTGAATCAAGATTAATTTACATGCAAAAGAACACTTAGTGGAGCAGCATGGTAAGCAAACACATTGTCTCGATTGCTGAACTGGAAAAGAAGCGTAGAGACGGAGAGAGAGCGAGGGTTGAAATTAAGGAGCATCAAATGTGATTGTTTAAGGTAGGCAGAGCAGCAGGAGAATACTGACTGCTTTCATCTGTGAAGAGAAAACTGGTTGTGGAGATTGTAACCCTGCACAACACACTGAGCCAGAACGAGGCACATATCTACGATTTGGCCTTTACTTGCAATATTGTTGTAATTTTCAAATGTGGTGTGGTTAAAAATATTGTAAATATGTCGATGCACAGTCTAGAAGTCAAGAAGGTGTGGTACTCGTAGTGACCAATGTAAGTGCTGAATAGGAATATTTATGTTAAGGGGGACCGAGAATGAAGAGATGAAAAAACACATGAAACATTGACACTGAAGACAAAAGTGACTTCAGTCTAGATCAATCTGCGTTTGAGGATTTGACACTGCCAGTGTATATTGGCAAAACCGGCGAGGCAAGCGTCTCTCTTTCTCTCTCTCTCTCTCTCTCTCTCTCTCTCTCTCTCTCTCTCTCTCTCTCTCTCTCTCTCTCTCTCTCACTGGCTTTAATAGACCACTGGCCTTCCCTGTTGTATTTTGAGAGAGTAGCCTGATGTTTCCTGGTTCATATGGCTTGACAGATAAAATACCAAAAAAAGAACCGGTGGGGGAAAAAAACCACCCCGTCTACATGTCTGGGGAGAACGTGAAGGCATATCTAAGTGGCATATTCACCGGCCCCCGAAATCCCACATCAAACCGAGAACACGGGATGACAGCACGCGAATGGGCCACAGGCACCAGGAGGCCCGGCCCCCGCTGTTTACAAATATTTCACATAAACAAATTTTCAAATAGCTTTATTTTGAATGGCTGTTCGGCTCTATTAAACATAGCCCACAGCTGCCACATGCACTCAGACACATCATCAACAACCAAAGGGAGGGGAGAGCGTGGATGAGGAAGGGAAGAAGGGGGTCAGGCTCTGCTGGGGATTCAGGTCGCTCGTCTGGTCGGGGAGCACTCGCGTTGAGGGGCTATCATGTTCACGGGGCTGTGAAAACACTCGGGCGAGTGGCTTCATGAAGAAGAAGAGGGAAAAAAACGTCACACAAACGCACGCAGCAACACGCATGGCGACGCGAGACGTGTGTCTTCCTTGATTAGTTGCCGGAGCTGTTGATTGTCAATGTCGAGCACACCACCTCATCACTGCCTCTGTTTCGTTGGATAAACGTGTTTTTCGGGCTCAAAAATTAAAATGTTAATATAAAGCTGCTCAATTCTCAAAATTAAAGCACAGACTGAGTAATTATGTTATATTATGTATCAAATTATCTTCAGGACTCAAGAACTCCAGTTTTTCTTTAGTTATGTCTTATACATATAACATATCTCAATCACAAATGAAACGATTATGGATGGATTGTATTATATCTGTTTATAGACATACGAGAGGGGTAAAGAGCAAAGGAGATTTCTCAGCATTATATGCAGTGCTTGTCTAATTCTAACCACTTACACAGCCATATCAAATGAAATGCAATTTCACACATATTCCATCTGTAATTTATCTGACTGGCTATATACCACTGTCAAAGTCATCAAAAACAATCCCAGATCCAGGGCTTGACAGGCCACATGCATGGGCAAGAGAGTGACCACATTTCATCTCAGCAGGTGAAGGTGATGTTCAGATATGACAGGAGCTGTCATCATCCCTTGGGTGACCGTTATCACTGCTAATATCTTTCATCTAAAAAAAAAGATTAGGAACTCACCCCACACCCCACCCACACACACACACACCAATGGTGATGAAATTGTTTATTAAGGCGCATATCTGCTGACATGAATGCATCTTGACGACTCCCTGTAGCAACCCTTTTGTCTGAGTTGTCATACACACATTTTTCATTTATTCATATCAACCTTTCATTTTGCCCTCAGCTGAGGTTTTCTAATGTGAAAGAATCGGTGAAAAGGGGGGGCCTGGAACTAAGCTAAAATAATGACAGTACCACTTCTCTATGACTTCAAATGAAAAGTTAAGTGAGTGTGAAATTAGATAAATCTGGCTAAATCAGTCTAGTTGAAATTACGCCACTTAAATGTAACACATTGTCATCCATACACCTGTGATGAGAAATAAGACATTAGATACAGTAGCAACCTTTTCTGGAGTGTCTTTTGGTAGTTATGATAAACTTGACACATTTCCCCAGATTTCCCAAAGAACCCAGGTGAATGCCATTATAATATGGAGACAAAAACAAGGATGGCAACTAGTAGGAGAAACTACACCAATCCTTCTCAGGCAGGTAAAAAAAAAAATCACAGGTCTATGAGTAGGTTGCCTAGAGAGCACAGCGACGACACACTCAAATGCTGATGATATGGCGGCCACCCAACCCAAGCTTGTTTTCGCGTCTTTGTCAGATTCCCTGACCTCACGATGCTCCGGCTGCTGCTTTGGGCAAGCTCTGCTTCACAAGAGAAGGAGCCTGGTCACTCCTAGCCTGTGAGTGGTGAAGTTGATGGAGCACTTGGCTAAGGGAGGAATGTGCAAAGGAGGCAGATTCAAGTACAGCTTGAAAAGTGTCTGAGGATCCTTTGAAGCCTTTTTTTGATGGGACAGTGATTTATATTCGGGCAGTTCAGTGTCGACGCAAGAACGAGGTTGTTTTAAAGAGCTTTTGGTGAAACCATCCAAGATACGCCCTGGCGGCAGCTCTCACTAACCTCCGTAAAAGCCACCCAAGCAGAGACTCTAACAGTTAGTCATATTTGTTCACCCTTTAAATCTCTTAGATTGAAATGGCGCTTCTCACAGCTCCTGTGGCAAAGGTTCACGCTGGGGAGCTCTGCGCTGACAGGGGAGCCTGAAGGCTAACCAGATCAAAAACAAAAGCTTTAACACTTTTATTTGGCTAACATGATGCCCTTTTATTTGCCAATGTGTTACTACCAAATCAAACCCGTGTCTACATTCGTATTTCACACGATTGTCTGCAGCTGAACAATGAGTGGGAGAGGATAAGGGAAGAACACACAGTCTCTCTCTCTCACACACTCACTCACACACACACACACACACACACACATACACACACTCACAAGCTGCACGCTCAAATGACTTTTTCGACTGATTCTATTTGTTCCTGTTTCGGGGGAGAATGAAGTGGATGCCTCTCCAGGCAACTAAAGCCAGGTACCTGTAGCTGATGATGATCAGTAGCAGGCAGCCCGCTCAGCGATTGCCATTTGAGGCTGATTGATCACACATGACTGCCCTATTCCCTGCCCCCCCAACTCTCTTTGATAATACCATTGATCCCAGCGCTGGAGATCGGTTTCCATTTTCTGATTCGGGACTGGCCAATTAAGAAAGTGAGTAATTGTGATTACTCTGCCTCGGGATCAATTGCTTTTGATGGGAAGTAAATAACCAAACCTTTTTTTGTGAAGAAAAGACAAAAGAGAAACACTGATATTAATGCTACCAGAGTAAGATGGTTAACAGTTTGCACAACTGTTTGTGTTGTGTGACATGATTACCACAAATTGTAAAATCCAGTGGTATATAATCTTATATATTCTTTTGAATGCAAATAGTATATTGTTTGGGATGTGCCCAACAAATCCTGTACACTCAATTAGAGACAGCATCAGAGTTTAAAATATATTAGTGCAGCCTAATCTGAAATGCCTTAACCCAAGTAAAAAACCCTGTTTAATATTGCTATTAACAAACACTGTTTTGACAGCTGTCTCCAGAGATCACTGAGCTCAAGACGGGAAACACAAACACTGAATTTGATGGGGTATCACCCCCCCCCCCAAGAAGGAAATAGATTAGCATTATGTTGTGCTTTTTATCATAGATGCTTTACGTTCTCCTATTGCGCTCCGAGTGTCATTGAACTGACATTGTAGAGATCATTAAAAATAATCTACCGTTAATGTGAGCGGCAAATCTATTTATGTTGATGTTATTCATAGCCCTGCTTGCTATATTATTGATCAGATCTGTTTGTTTAATCGGAAAATAATAAATAATTACACTGTAATGTTGGGGAGAGTAATTGTTTTTCTTATTAACATTACCATCCCATCAGACCTCCCAAAAGGTGATCATTTGCATAAAATCAATGAGATATGATCCAATTTGTATGGTAATCATGGAGTGTGTGGGTCACCAGTTACATTTAACATGGATTTCATTTCATTTAATCCGACCGAGAGGAAATTTTGCACTTTATTTCCTTGAGTGGGTGCGTGTGTGTGTGTGTGTGTGTGTGTGTGTGTGTTTGGTGTGAAATGTTTACGTGTGAGAGTGTGTCGATATGACACACATGCAAAGCTAATACGGATCTCAGAAATGATCCACTGGAGCAAAAGTTGGCAAAAAGACATGCGGTGACGTATTCACCCACTCAACCCTTTTTACCTGAATGAACTTGAAAACTAAAGTGCTTTTTCCCCTCCTTTTCTCCCTTTAGTGAGCCATGGTGCCCCTTGGGTAAGTGCCGAAATGAACCTCACCTCACACTTACCACACAGCTCTTTATATGGCTGCCTTTTTTCTGTCAAATTGCTCCAAGTGGTATGAGGACAGGTGAAGGAAAAATCATTTTCCATTAACCACTGTTTGTCCAAATGCTGTTGCTGGCAGTAAAACCTGCAAAGGGCCTATTTTATGGCCTGAAATCCACATGAAAATGCTATATCAAGTGTAGGGAGAGACAAAAGACTGGAAGTAATCAATGAATGAGTTTTAGTATGAAAGAAGCTGTGCATGGGATTGATGCAAACACTACGGGAAGAGAGTTTTGAGATCAGAGTAGGAAATATGGGTTGCTACGTTACCACTACTGTACCACTTATTTCCCCATGTGCTGTATGTGGAAGATGGGGCAGGCAAAATGGAGTCAGACAGAATGGTAAATCACACTAAATTGAAAATATTCGGCAAAATGGGATGGACAGGACAACAGAGAGTTTGTCAAATGGAGTGCTCAAGCACCAGACTAGATTTAAGGTGGCAGTCCGATTACAAAACATACAGAAATTAAATTTTGGCATTTTGGAGGCAGAACCACACAAATATTAACAGCAGCATCACACGGAAGATAGCAGGACTTCCCCTTGCTGTCACTGGTAGCCTGTATAGAAATGTTCTGCAGTCTCACAAGGTCAATGTTTGGAGGAACTTCTGTTTGGAGAAGGGCCTAATCCATAATCGCAATCTATCGTTACTCTCCACCCATACATGTTAAATGAGAGTCTACCCAGGAGCACAGGCTGTGGATTCCATGTCTCGTCACCAGAGGTCCACACTGGGGTTTGATTGGTTTACCCTAATTATGGTTGCATCCCTGTCGATAACCGTTTAGACTCAGACCACAAAAGTATAAAAGCTCCTTGTCAATCGCCAAGTACGCCACCCTATGATTTCTGACCAATAAGGCAGACAAAGCTTTTGCGATGTTGCAGAATCCCAGACCCCAAGCATGTGTACACACACACACACACACACACATATACACACACATAGACACAGACACACACACACACACACACACACACACACACACACACACACACACACACACACACAACACACACACACACACACACTTGTATCTCAAGTCTGCTTTAACGTTTAGTCCAATGTCCACAAACATATTGAACTCTCTCCCTCTGAGGAGGTTAATAAGTTGGCCTATCACAGATACCTGGCAGGAGACTAGCCCCCCCAAAGACAAATGACAGGAAATCATTTGGGTTAAACCGATTAACCAGCCGGTGGATAAGCGCTTGGCAGATCCCATTAAAATAGTCTCCAGTTCTTACAAGACTGATACAAAACATTTCTGTACATTAAGCAGGACATAGACACAAAATCAACACAGGAACAAAACCAGAGCTATCAAGATTGCAATATGGGCATTTTCGTTTGCTGTTACTGTCTGTGCGTCAAGACACTACACTCCGACAAATCCTGACCACCTGTCCAGGTGTTAGTGTTGATACTTCAGAGTTGGGACAGAGATACTGTGTCATCCAGAGTTTATCAGGAACATGAAGGCTTGCTGTTATGGCCGTGGCCCTGAATTGTATCCCAAGGGCATTTCTGGATAGGCTATAAGCGATGATGCAATGATAAAATGAGCTATTATGTTAACATAATGCAAAAACATAGTCAAAAATATTAAAGCTAATGCAACTATCAGAGTTCTAATGGTGAACAAAAGCCACCAGGCAAAAGATGCTGTCCGTTCCCAGGGACATCAGGAAGTCCAGACTGAACAGATCCCATGATTTACTCTGGGAGCTCATAGGCCACTCCTGAACACAAGGAAACGAGTTTCCATGACTGAGCACAGAGCTGAGGTCCTGGCAGGCTTAAATACACAGCTAATGAACAGTTGATAGAGTCCAGGTGTGCCAATATCTGGCCAGGGGGGTGCCAGGCGGAGGCGGTGGGGGTAGTTGGCTGGATGCTTTTAGACTAGCTAGTCCCTTACTCTAAAATGCTTTAATACTACAATGATGGCGTTAAACACTTTTGCCCAGTCAACATTCAGTCCCACATGCCGGTTTTGTCAAACCAAATTCTTTTGATGTCACATTCACTGTTAGAATTGGTATGTAGCCTATTATGTTATGGGGCAATCCCACGCAAAACTGTCACATCCATAACGCCAACACAATGCCATGGTATTTAGTTGGCGTTATGGATGTGACAGTTTTGCATGGAATTGCCCTATGTTATGTTATGTTATGTTATGTTATGTTATGTTATGTTATGTTATGTTATGTTATGTGATGTGTTATTTCTATTATAATATAGTAGTAACATTAGTAGCACTGTTTTTCCTGTCTGCTGGCTGTTTTCTGCGGAGTTACATTGGCAGATCGTAAGCTATTTGGGCCTTATGTGCAAAGATGGACTCTGTATTCTTTGGTTCACTGTCTGTGATTATTCGTATTAACATCTTAGTAAATAAAATTGCACAAAATTCAATAGCTGAATAGCCACAGCATTTGTTTATTGTCTACATCCACACTTACTGTTTTATTGATACAGTGACATGTACACCTTAGTAGGAAGTATGAACTTATCATGTATTCATTGAATTACCAAGCTGTTTTACTGTTTAGTGCATACTACAGCGTTAACTTTGGGAACAGTAGCAAAGCAAGTGTTTATTAAATTGCATAGACTTTTACTTATAGCTTTCTCCAGTCTTAATTACAATATTGAAATATCCAGTACGTGCAGAAGGGCCTGAAGTTCAACGGGCTGGTGTATGTGAAGGTGTACGTGCTTTTAATGCATTTCGAGTAAAATCATTTAGCTAGCCATTTCAAGCGAGCCATATCAGAGCAGATTTGGTAAATGAATGCAAAGATAGATGGCTTCCCAGGTAGCAATATCTCAGACAAATGATCCCACAAGAGTAATACAACAATGTAATTCCTTTATAGCATTGTTACCGTTCAAGGTTATGAAGCTGTCCTGACTATAATTCAAGCAATGATCGCCTATTAACATTCATTACACTGTTGCAGAAAACTGCACAGTATCTATCTGACCTTATCATCATTTAATCATGGTGATGATTAGGCAAGGCAGGGTTGTTTGTATTGCAGAATGCAAACACCAAGACAATTAAGAATAGTCTTATTAAATGCACACAGTTATGTACACAGGGTGAAAGGCATTGGCTTTGATTTAAATATAAAGCTGCTTTCCTGGTCCTAAATCACTAAGTCAAATACAAAGTGCCTGCTCCTCCTCCTCAGTATTTTCAGCTGTTGAATGGTCTGGCCTTTTAAAGCTCTACATATTTGCTTAATTGAACCTTCCAGCATTAGTATATGAATGGGGGTCTTTGTTAAAAATGGGATAATTAGTCTTTTACATCCAAATTGTCTACATAAATAGAAACCATCGCTGTTTGACATTTGCATTCAGAAATGTTAAAAGCCTTTCAACTGGTTTACATAAATAAGATCGAAAGCAGACGGCAAAATTGGGGGGGAAATGGTCACCTTCAGTCCATCAGAAAAAAGAATTCATTAGCAACAACATGAAAAACGGAACACATCCATCAGCAGGGAAAGAGGATTCATCCTGTGTTGAGAGCTCTTCTGGTGTTTTTGTTGTTTTGTTGTGTGTGTGTGTGTGTGTGTGTTTAGTCTTCCCAGCATCCCTTGTGTTCCTTATTTCCCCTCGCCACACCGCCCCTCTTAACGTGTCAGTCTTGTGGGGTGATTGGCAGACCAGGGGATTCGAGGGTGGGCTTTGCTATTTCTTTGGCTTTGCTGAGTCATAATTAAACCTGGACCGGGTGGAATTGGAGAGGGAGAGGTCACCTGAGCGCTGCGCCAGAGACGAGGCCAAACTGATGGGCACCAAATGAACAAATTATGATGGGCCCCACTCAGCGCGGAGAGGTCAAACACTCGCCTCCATTCTCTGACAGTTCAATTTCCTGGGAATGTCTGCTGATTCGAGATGAGCTAATTATGAATGAAAAGTTATCAGTCGCCCACCCCACAAACGGGGGGGACGAAAATGCTTTTTGCCGAGGCTCTAATGTCAAAATGTTATTAGAGACAGCATGTTGGCTGTGGAGGGGGGTCAAACACAATAAGACCGGTTAATAAGAATGCGACTGATCGCCATGTAAGATGGTTCAAAAGGCTCACAAAGAGCCTGAGACAAATACCTCAAAGTCGTTTAAAATCAGTCTCAAGATAAATGCAGATAAATGGCAATGCAGTGGTGTTCATGAATAGAGAATTCTGTGTAGCTTTCCCTTGGTCAAGTCGTATGATTGTGTATCATGTGTTAATTAGTTCACCACATATAGGTATCATTTATTATGTATAGGTATATTTTGGGTGACCACAAAATCTTCCATTTGAACAGAACTGAGATTTGCACTGAGCCGATTACAAGATAAAATAGAAATAGCACACATATTGATATGACTTTTTATTAAGGTAATGACTCAAAATGTGTCGCCGTGATGAATTGGAACCTGGTAGTCACTTAATTAATTCACTGGATTCAGCGGTGTCATTTGAGTTAGGATGAAGTCAGTGACCTCGGTAATTTCCATCAGAATCAGGAAGAGCCACAGTGGAATCGGTGGACAGGCGAAAAAAAAACAATTTATCCTCTAACAGCTGAAAATGAGGGTTAATTCTTCCACTTTGGATTAACAAGCAGAGAGAATCTGATAAGCAAGCTGCTGCCTATTGTCATTCTGGGAGGGAACAGTACAGCAGTATCAGGCATAGCCACAGTGTGGTTGGTTGTAAATTGCAGAACCTCTCTGATAATGTCTGAATCTCCCTGATTTTGTTTTTGCTACATATGCTGTAACTTTATTATAATCATCTTTGATATAGTCGCTAATCATAGTTTCTTTAAATAGTCACATAAACGACTTATCAAAACAGTTAAAGAGTAGCCAGTTAATATAGCATGTGACTTCATGTCATTCAATTAGACTTTCAGTCAGTTAAACTACAATCTAGCAATATGCTGTCAGTTAGCACACCTACATCTGCATTCAGTATTGGCTATGTAAAGACTTTACGTGCTGCCCTCCAAAACCTCAAATTTAGTATTTGTCATGGCTGCTATTCGACGCATTTCCAGCATGTCACTCATTTTTACATAAAACCAGTCTTTAAAATGTCATTGATTCCATGTGGTTTCTGTTGTCTAAAGATCAATGCCTGTCCTGGCAGATTGACCACAGTCTCACGTCAGAAGAAAGGACCCCATGCCGTAACTGTCTAATTGACTCTACCACGCTTTAAATGTGCCTAAAGCTCAGCTAAATGGATGCGCCACGAGACGAGAACACAGGCATTTGAAATTAGGCGCAGGAAGCAATGCCACTACTGATTTGACTGTGAACGCCACCCCGATAAGTAATTGTTTGAAGAGGGGGCTTAATACTTGGGAACACTGCAAGAAAATGAGGATTAGATGTTCAATCACTTAGTTCTCCAAAGTGCTTGAGGGGCCCTATTAATGTGGTACAAGTGGGTTTAGCATTATTAAATATGAGTGCGTAATAATAGGCTTATGAGGAGCAGAACCAATGGACCTCGAATGGCTAATGAACCCAGCTTTCATCCATTTATCAGACAACTTGGCATATTATGTGGCCTTAAAAAGTTGTATCTGATAACTGCGCAAGAAGCTGTTTTTTATTTAATAGGTGGTTAGAACATACTTAGTCAGCCACAAATGGGATATTTTAAAGGCATTTATTTATTATTGGATGATCAACAATGTGTTGCTTATAATTACTCCTGTGGCACATCTGATGAGAAAGGCCTCCTGTCAATGCACTGCCAATCAGCTGACATGAGGATGGTCGCAGCCGCAGATATTCAGACCGCATCCTTCCCGCTGTTGGCGACTCGCTGCACACTACAAGTCTCACAACAGTAATTTCAGTATCAAAGCATTTAACTTATGAATGCTTCAATCATATGAGACCAGGTGCCCATAACCACTGCGTGCCATTTTTCTCCACCGAAGGACCATAAAATTCAGCTGTTTCTATAGACAAAGGAAAACCACTGGAAAGAAAATCTTTACACTGCAAACAAACAATGAAGTTAGAACCATATCCTATCAAATATTCCCCATTCAACGATTCATCTTGGTAATAGAGATAGAACCCCAGTAATGCACAGTGTGCCTGAAGCGTGAGATTGAGGATTTCTCCGGCACAATGCATAATTCATGGCCCCAGCCAGCAAAGTGTGCAAAATGGGAATTTCACAGCATGGCAAGAATAATGGAGTTGAGGTGTATGTGTGTGTGCGCGTCTGTGTGTGTGTGTGTGTGTGTGTGTGTGTGTGTGTGTGTGCGTGTGTGTGTGCGTGTGTGTGTGCGTGCGTGCATGTGCATGCATGTGTGTGTGTGTGTGTGTGTGTGTGTGTGTGTGTGGTAGGGGGTGAGGTATGTGTGTAGCTGATGTTCTGGGAGTGGGCTGATTTAGTGATTCTAAATTCTTCTCTTATTTATAACTCTTATTATCCCTACAAATGCTCAGCAGACCCAGAGACTGGCTGACTCAGAGGCCCAGATCTGGCCCAGATCAGCAGGGTCCGCGCCACATGCGGGCCAAGTCCGTTTGGGCGCAACTGATTTCTGTTGTGGCTGGGGTGCTTCACTAGCAAGGAATGGAGAGGTTTACTAATGTTGTAGCATGCAGATCCTTGGAGATGGAGGACTAACAATATTTCTGAGTTAACAAACAGTGAATGGGATGCAAATGGAGCAGTGAAGGGGTGCCTGCCTGAACGGGTGTGTGTGTGTGGGGGGGGGGGGGGGGGGGGGTATGCTGTTCACGTGACGAATTGTGTTTTGTTGAATTTGTTTAACGTTTTCCAGGTGTGCTGCCGAGCCTTAAAACAATAGAGTTTCAGTTGAAAGGCTCATTGTGGAAGCAGTGAGATTTCATTGTCAGAGCCTGTACCATGTCAAATCTCATCATCTCATGTGCACATATTTCCTCATTTGAAAAATTTGGAAAAATCACTGTTTGATTCACACAACATGTTAGATGATGGTCTGTAATCTATGTACAAGTGATGAATATGGCTCATCATTGTATGGACACAGTCCAGTGCATAATTGTAGCTGTGCTCTTATTCAAACCAGTCTCTTTCAAATAGTGTCATAACACTCACTCACAATATTGTACATCATTCATACGAATTTGCCTGGACACATTTTAAAGTATCCTTGCCTGATTATGGGGAAAAGGTTATCAACACTACTGGTGATGCAGTGCAAAATAAAGACAGAATGAACTGAATGAAATTCAGCCACTCTGTCTGAGCCTTTCCACAGACACACAGTCAAAACCGTATTCTCGCCCCCACCTATTGCCAAAAGAAATCGTTACCATTGAAGACTAATGTGATTTGTTTGCTGCCTAAATTTAATATCCCATTGCAGTGTCCCTGTGTCTCTCCTCTGCTTCACTCTGGGCACATAATGGTCGATCTTCTCCCTTCCCCAGGTTTCGCAGACAGTAAATTAATGATGGAAACGGCGATGGTAACAGGCTTTTAAAAAATGCAACGATGAAAAACCAGTATTAATTTGGGCAACAGATTTCATTAGTCCCGAACACAGGAAAACAATATAAATCACTTTTAAAATCATTAAATGCTGGCTTAAATAAATAAAGTCATAATTAGGGCTTAACGGGTTTGTTATGGCTGCGGAGCGGGTGAGTTGGCTTAATTGCACTCTATAATAGGGGGAGCAGAGTGGCATCATTTTCAAGGCCACCACTGAGACGATAGAGCGCCGGCCTTGGACGCCCAGTTGGAATGGCTGAGAGACTGTTTATGAGTCGGAATTAAGTGGTGTTTAGGTGGCGGTTTCAGCACCGGGTTTCCACGGCTCTGAATAGGCTCGGTTACATTTCGGATCTCCCTCTTCTCCCCAGACTGTAGTGCTAACGATATCCATTAGCTAAATGCTTGGGGACGTGGAGGCACCCATGACCACACCCCAGAAGGTACAATAGGGCACTGTGCAAACACATTTTCTCACATTTTATTGATCCCTAACCTCGAGGAATGGTAGATTGCAATTCTGCATTCATCTCATTGAGCATGGGCCTCTCACTCAGGCCCCTTATGAGAACAGACATCTCTGGCCTCTGTACACATGAAGACAGACGGCAGAGTGAAAGACAGTGCTGAGGGGCATCAATACGAGTCTTGAAAATCTGGTGTCTTACGAGGCAACAAACCTCATCCTCGGTGAGCAACGGATCGAAACTCAGACTCCCCAGAGCCTCTGTCCCCGCGACGAACCCCTTTCTGGCGAGACACAGGCCTGACCGAGCCGTCCGAAGCAGGTGGCCATAGGTGAGAAAGTGAGGACGCCCCCAGGCTCTCCCTCTCCCAACCATTGTGGACCGCCTAGGAGCGCATGTCTCTGAGTCCTCCAGGTCCTCTCTGTGGTCCCTCTGATCCATACCGCCAGCTCCTGTGTGGAGGCCTCGTGAAAGGGTTGATAATAATGTTTGTCTGTATGTTCTATGGGGGCTATCTATCAGTATAGAGCCCTCAGAATCATGACATTCTGTGATCTCTGAATGATCTCTGGTGAATTCTGTAGTGGTATCAGATTTCTTTTTTAAAAATGCATTCAGAACATGTTTGATGATGTTGGAGGTTATTGTTAAACGTTTATAACAATACCAGTGGTATTAAATTGTTCCTAGAGTGTTTATGACATACTGTGAATGTGGATAAGTGTGATTTTTGAATGTTAAAAGTTGCAATATGTGAATGAATTCTTTTGAGAGGTGGATAAACTCTAATAAGAGGTGAATAAACTCTATTTCTGAAATTTCAGAGGTGGATAAACTGTGTTTACTTGCGTTTAGCCTCCATTATATCCCTGCTTAGAATTGTCCTTACTCTCATCACCCTCTTACAGTGCCCCAGTCTAAAGAGGAGATCACATCTACATGGCCTTCACCAAATAAATACTGCTGCATTGACCTCTGTAGATCAAACTTAGTAAATGTCTAAAAATGAATGCACTTATTTAAAAACAATAAATCATAGTCATAAAACAGATCAACATTGGAATGATTGTAATATGTGTAGTATACTTCAACATTCAAATATATTTTTTATACAGTTAGTTTTGTTGATATTTCTTCTATAAGCTTGCACAAGTGTACTAGCAAAACTTGCATTGATGAAAGCCCCCACCATACCAGTCTCACTTCCGCTGTATTTCCTTACCTCACAGTAGATATCTTTGCCCATTGCTCTACCTATGATAGCTACTCTTTGCTGTTCCTTCAGGGAAGATTGAAGAATAACATACTATATGGAATAGGACAATATTATAGTAGATCTTTGTTGACTTAACAGTGTGCAAGACTTGGAGCCACCCAAGCAATGATTATGATCAGTCATAAACAGTTAGCCTTTAGCATTTAGTGTCATGTAGTGTTTGTAGATATTTGTTGAGGTCCCCTTCACTTTTAGTCCTAATCACATTCTGTTCACATTAGAGTTGTGAATGTGTGTCTGACCTGCTGAAGGACACCAAATGAAATGAGTCTCTAAAGTAAGTCAGTGGGATTTGGGTTGATCCTCCTCACTACTCGCCTGGACTGACAAAGAAGGCCATTCCCATCAGTGTCTAAGCCCCCATATCACTATGGACTTTGATGTTTCAGAGCGTAAGGATGTACTGGTGTGTTTGGGTTAACCATCAAAAACAAAGCACTGTGCCCTCCCTAGACCGGACCAAGGTCAGAAAAACTGTCAGCAGGTAGTTCTCACTTTCTACCATAATTGAAGCCATGAATGAACTATGAACTATTCAGACACAGAAATCCATAGTATTTGAATTCAAGCTATAGCACTGGTGCACTGTGTTGTCCTCTCTGAGCATACCAGAGAGACCCCTTTTTTGTTGGGTCTCTCTGACTGTTGCAACAGGACCGAGCAGGATTACTGCATCAGCACTATTTGGCTTTTGAAATCCCGGCGAGATCACGCAAGATAAACCCGTGTGACTCCGGGTGCTGTATTTTGTGCGCAATTGGCGGCGACAGCGGGTGGAACGGGTACTTTATGAGGAGATATAGTCGCCACGCTAGTCCCTTTCAACTGCTTTGTCCCACTCTCTGCCATCTCCCCCCGCTGTGAGTTATGACCTATTAGTGCTGTCCCATGAATCTCCGAGCTTTATTGGACAAATTATTTGGAATGCTTTTAGGAATCACTCCCCCCAACCCCACCCCACCCCTCTTGGCCATAGCAGATCCTAATGCCCTATATGGCTTAAAACTACTCTCGCCAGTTTATGGCTTGTGGTAGAGTAGGTTATTTACAAAGTCCAAATCTCTGCAGTACTCAAAGAGTAGTTGGTGATCAGTGCGTTGGTTAAGCACAGTTATGATCCCAGGCTCCTGTGAAGTGACAGCTTTTTTTTTTTTTGCCGTCAAAATGAACTTGGACATAAAGCACCCAATGAGATGCAGAACATTAAAGTGAAGCTTGATAAGTCTGCATATGTTGCAGAACATTGCCCCCGTCTACAGTCCTTTCTGAATGGTTTGATGTCCATCAAGTGATCGGTGACAAAGAGGCGAGATTAATCTTCTCTGTGGTGAACATTAGGCTCTGCAGAACGGTTTTTATGCACTCATACTTTCACTCCAGTGCCACTGCTTATGCTGCTATTGCATCAACAACATAAACCATATCAAGTATCCAGCCTGGAATAAAGTAACCCAGGATACATGCTGAAATCAATTAGCTAATAGAAAGCCTTTTTTGTATTTTCTTTAAAAAAACTTCTGGAAGAAAATACCTGGATGATCTCTTTGTAGATCCCTTGCATCTATGCACAAGTCAGAATCACACATTCGCTGGATATTCAGCACACTGCTGAATAGTCCGATCAACTCAGTCATAGTTACAACATAATACAACACAATAACCACCATATAATTAAAGTATGATTATGCATCTCAAGAATAGTAAGTCTAGACAGAAATGTAAAACATGAATTACATGAGATGACATAGATGCTTAGACTGACTATTTAATTACCTTCTATCCACCTACGTCTTCACACCGTGACATTACATTTGGAGGATATTTCATCTCTCCATCTATTAAGTTATTTCAGTGTTTGACCAAGCTTAATAATGTGCTCCTTCCACCATTAATACATGTTCCTCAGCAGCTAATAAGTTATCTGACTGGATGTGCAGGATGGGAAGAGAAGCAGCACTCTGTCTCAGTACATAGGTGTACATTTTTCAGAGCTTAATGCTATTTCCGTCCAACACATACACCTTGAGCAGTCTTTCATGTGTTCTGCTATGGACAGAGGGCTGTGGGCAAGTAAAACCAAGGTCACTTGATCCTCATTGATTGTGTGAGAACTGGACAATTACTTCTGCCTAACTGGGTCATGATGACTAAAATGACACCCAGGGTAATTTAAAAATGGAAATGCTAATAATATGGTTCATGGGGGGAGGTCTTGGATTTACTCAACTAAAAGGTTTAATTTCCCTTTTTTCCCTCCACGTCGGCTTATTTATAAATGTCGTGCCCTTCTGAATACTCGGGTTATTTTCTTATACTTCCACCGGCTCTTAACAAATCATTTCATTAATATGTAAATTTAAAGTCAGTCGATCTAGTATCTGACAGCACAGTGCATTCCCAGCACCGTGTGTAATCAGCTTTGACTTGCCATTTACTATTTAAAACAAAAATTGGGAAATATATTGTAACTGATGGTACCACTATAAAGTTAGTCACAACCTAATTGCAATTCATATCCTGTTTATCTCCTCAAGAGGGTAAACGCTGCGCCGTGAACTACATATTCATGTGTGGTGGAATAAACAGCGTGTGGCACTGTGGTACTGAGGCTCACCCTCACCACAACCATTTATGGAGAGAGAGAGAGAGAGAGAGAGAGAGAGAGAGAGAGAGAGAGAGAGAGAGAGAGAGAGAGAAGCGTGCCTTGTGCCAAGATGGTAGATAAATGAGAATCCATATCCAGAGCGTTTTCTCATTATCATATGACTAATTAATACCTTAAACATTTTCCTCATGACCACATTGTGCCAGGGGATCGTGTGACAGCCTTGCGCACCACACATGGTCCGTTCCATAGGGAAGCCCCTCATACTCTGCATTCAGAGGATGTTGTCCCTCTCCATCTCAGCAGAGTAATGAGCAAACTCTATCAGAGATGAATATAGTGTGGATGACTTCTTCTCTGTTCAGTATAGTTCAATACACATTTAAAGTAGCCATTTCAAAAGCTTACTGTGATTTGTGCAATAAGAGAGATGTAGAGTGATGCATAAGATATACTAAGATGTTATCTACTACAGTTTACAGGTTAATTAATGGAAACATTTAACACCTGGTAATTCGTGCAAGACTAATCTTAGGTTAAAAATAAGATTTTGCTGTGCTGTGCTTTGATGTGAATTATTTAGCATTGTGTGAATTGGCCATACATCATGCATTCTGACAATTAACATATTGGCCTCATTTCAGATAGCACCCAGTGATGGTCTTTTGTAAGCAGTTTTGTATGTCAAGAGTAGGTCTCAATTAGTATTCTTGCTCTGGTAATTTTACTGCACACTCCATCATAAATCCTCTACAGTATTGCACATCAGTAGAAATGAATGCATGTGTGTGAGTGTATCGCGCCAGCCATGCTGAAGGTAAAAAAGAAACATGGCCTCCCAGTTCACTGCTGCATCCTTTCTCATTTTCCCTGAAAATCACAGGGTGCAACCCCCCCCCCCCTTCCCGGACAAACTGGCTGAGCCTGGGCTGTGTTGGCAGAGGTCTGCCGTACAGTAGCCGGCGCTGCCGTGGCTGCAACTCAGCACAACCCAGCACAGCCCGGGCGCTTTATCCATCTCTTCCAGTGATGAGAGGGGTTTTGACAGCGGCGCTCAGTGAGCCAGCTGGGCATGGCAAGTGCTTATGGACTAAGGCCATGTTGAATTACTCTGCAGCGGCTGCAGCGAGCAGCTGCGGATTAGACTGACCCCCGGCTATTGGGGGAAGCTTAGCCAGGGAATTGCTAGCAACTAGGACCTGCAAAACTGGTGAAGCAGTTCACGGGTGCTATACGATGGGAGGGCCAGTAATGATCTGCTCTGACCAGCGGACAAGCTTGAGAACCTAGATCTGCACTGGTGCCAGAATTAAGCCATCAGTGAACACTCCCTAACCCCCCACCCCACCTTACCCATGTCCACCCCACCCATGTCCACCCCCAACCCCGAATCGAACGCAGTGGTGGCTTTGTAATAGTCTCCACATTTAAACATGTTTATGGTTTTTATATTTGCTTAGGCTTAATAGGCCGACAGATAAACATTCATATTTCAGCATTTCATATTTGACCGATGGTTTGCAGTGTCAGATATTGGATTCAGCTCCTGCAATTATTTTCAGGCAGAGAGTGGCCCTCGGTCATCTGCAGCTGATTTGAAATGCTCAAAATACACTCATGCATGCTTCACATGTGGGTGCATTCTTTGCAATGTTTATCCAAAACACCTAAATGATTGTTGTTTTCGTGGACCATTTGATGTGTTTGATGGTAAACCACATTCCATCAGAAGATGTGATATCCAATTTTTGAAGCCATTTTTTCCCCTTACATTAGCTGACAAGGCGCTAATGGAAAATATCACGCTTAGTAAATGGTTGGCCAGATAATAATACATTTCCCCTAAAATTATGAGGGTTACAAAATGCTTCCTTGCATGTATTTTATCATGAATTCTAATTAGGCTGGTGGGTACCAGTGAGTGCTTGGTCATCAAAGGAAGGCTGTTGAAGGTTGATTTATAATGTTGAGGTGGTTGTCCCACGCTGCTGGTGTTTCTCTCGCTCCAGAATTAATGGCCGTCCCACCAAACCTTAATCATACAGCCCGAGCGAAACACACACACAGAGAGAGGGACACACACATATACACACAGAGACACACATACACACACACGTACACCCGGGCTCCCATTTCAATTTTCTTGAGGCATGGAAAATAGGAGAGATCACTCATTTGTCTTGTAATAGTTGGATAATAGATCCATCACAATGGAACATCTGCACAAGGCTCTCTCTCACCCCCCGCCTGCATCTGCACACACACACACACACACACACACACACACACACACACACACACACACACACACACACACACACACACACACATTCACACTCACACAATCACTCACTCTCTCTCTCTCTCGCTCTCTCTCTCTCACACACACCCACAGACAATCACACACATACGCACAAACACACACACGTACAGCAGCAACAACAACAACATTGAACACTCCCTCTGTTTTTCCCTCAGCCACCTACAATACGAGATCAATAGACCCCGAAGAACACAGCCCACCCATGCTTTTGCAACCGAACACACCAACAGGCAAAGGCACAGATAATTTAAGTGATGTGCCCGCTAAACAGATGAAAAGCATTAGAAACGCTCCCCAAATAAATAAAAAGTGGATTAATGTTAAGGTTAAACTAATTCCCAATCCCACATAATGAAAGTGGGTCACATTGGCAATTACGGCGTGTGTCTACTAAAATGCATATTCCATCATGCCTTTTGGACTCCCACGTGCACCTTACCATATATTTCTACGAATCCCATCACTAAGTGTTCAAAAGGAAAAGATGTAAATTAATCAAGACAACGGAGACACAGATGTCCCATCCATTATCATTTTGGTGCACGTGTACAGTTTGAATTAGGGCGCCGCTGTGGAGAAAATGGTTCTGTCACTGGGTTTCCCTGTGTGGAAAAGAAGCATTACAGGTTTCTCCAGGCTGTCAGGCCGACTCGCCTTTTCCTCCGGCAGCCTCATTAAATCAGTAAGGTTTACAAAAACAACAGCCCGGGCTTCTACCACCACAGCCTGTCAGAGATGGAGCAGGCCCCACTACAAAGCCTTCGCCAGAAAGCCTCTCGGGCGGCGGTGGCGGTGCCGCCACTGTCATGGCTGTTCATTTCAGGGAATTGAGGTCACTAAATGTAATTTTCAATTTTCCAATGAGACTGCATTACGGTGTGTAATGTGTAGAGAATGCGCCTTGCCATAGTGTTGTGGAGGGGAAAAAAGATAATAACATAATGGTAAATAAAAAAAGAAGGTTCATTTTACTCAGTGAGTGAAAAATAATGCCTAATAACGTGTTTTATTTTTTTTTTGGGGGGGAAAAATTTGGCTTGATAATGTCCCATACTTTTCTCATGTCCAATTCAAAAGGATAATTATGGGTCTAGCTTTTAGCACTTGGCCTAATGTTTAACACTGAAGTGTTCTCCGAATCAACAGTCAACCTCATCCAGGCAATTAGCAAGGAGTGAACTATCGCACCTATTCACTCTGCATCAGTGGTTAATGAACATTTCTAAATGGCCATGACCAGGTGTTTAAGAAGACTAATGTACTAGCCATTAGGGAAAGCGGTTGTTTCCAGTGGCTTGGCCTGCCTTCACCTCCGAGAACTCTGCAAAATGAGACTGGTCTCTTCTTCTGTCACCCCCCCACCCTCCCATGTTTACCTTTCACATTTTGCAGCAAACAAACCATGTGATGGTCTGTATACCCAAGCGGTGCATTATTCCTAATTACATCCTGGAGATGCGTGCCATTAGCAAGATTCATGCTCAGCTTTGGTAAGGGCCATTCCGGCCGTTGACTCACCATTGATTATTCATACATATTCGGAATGGGCCCTATTAATGTGAGATAATGTGGAGTGCAAATGCCCATTCTGTGCTGAAGGGGGAGGGGGGGGGGCTGTGCAAGAGCCACACTGAAGGATTTTGAGTAGTTGAGCAAATCACTGGCATTAAAACGCCCATACTGAAAAATAAACACATTCATATAATTTTATTTGACAAGTTCATCATAAACTACAGTTATATTATATATATTTCAGGTCAAATATTGCTACTATGAGGCTGTCGTATTCAGTTATTTTAGCCTTGATATCTGATGCTATTGTGTTTATGTGCAACCACACAACTGTCAATATTTACAAAGACAAACAAATACGCTTGTAATCACTGTTTTATTTATTTTTTCATCACATTATTATTATTATTTATTTATTAGGTTTGGCACATACATTGCTCTAGCTCAGCATCTGATAAGATGGTACAGTTTGCCATTAACATTGATATTGTAAAATAAAAATCCACACAAAAGTTAGTGTATGTATTTAACATCCCTCCATTTATCATGAAAGCAACAAAAATATCAGGTTGACAGAGCGCCACAAATATCTGAAAATCCTATAGTGTAATTTAATAATGAATAAATTAACAATTAAAGTCACTGTATACAACTACAGGAATAAGTAGGCATCTGCCTGGTGCTGCATATCACCTGCTCTACATGGTAAACAATGAAAGTTGAGAGGGTCACCATCACAGCACCTAAGATATTACATCCATATAAATCCATAATGAGTGACATTGTGGCCATGTATCCTATTTATTATCTTTGTTTTTCAGCCTGTGTGCTTTTTTACTTTTTACAGTCTTTACTTGTATTCATTGTTTTTGTCTTCCATGATAACAGCACAAATCTAGAAAAGATGTGTTCACACTTAAAATGGGCCTGTGGTTCCAAACAGGGCCTTCCATGATTTACTTACCAAGGGCTCCTCCATGTGGCCAGCAGGTGTAACTACAGACCAAACCTCTGGGTTTGTATTATTTATATCTATTGAAACCTGATTGAAATAGAATAATTGCCTTTATTATGTCAGATTAATCAGACATAATCTCTTTACACAAGTTCAAAACGTTGTTCAATATTGATATTGCTTTTTATGTTAGGATACATATAAGGTTCTTTTAATATCAGTGTTTAGAAACTTAACAGGCAATTTGTAAAGCATTTTTATGTAAATGGATATTTTGTTATCAAACAAAGCCAGTAAAAATAATATTTGATACTTAGCAGTAGCAGTAATTATGAGGATAATATTTACAAAGTGTACAAAGTAACCTTTCTTGCAGAGAGGAGGAGAATGCATTGCCCTTGTGTGAGCAATATTAAAATGTGTCTGTTTAAATGTCCATGTGGCAGTTTAAATAGGTCTCCTTTACATTTTGAAAGCATGCAAATATAATAATGTTTATCAGTGCAGACTGATTCACCTTGGGTGCACAAAGCAAAGGCAAATGTGGTATAAACTATGCGCACATATATTTTTATGGGCCAAAAATCCACTCTGGATGTTTTTCGACTTGTTTTGAGTGATGTTGTTATGGTTAATACTGTTTCCAAATCAGTTGTGCGTGTCTTCACTGAGCCGTGAAAGAACAATAAAAGAGTATCCAACGCTGCTCGGTAAACTCCTCAAACCCACCATCCATCACCCTCCCTGCTTAATGTGATAAATGGTAGCTTGGACTGGGCAGGCTAGGGTCAGTGCCCTTGTGACAACAAGGTCCTGCATCGCCCCACACAGCACTCCGCCTCCACCCTCCTCCCCCCAAAACTGGTCATGGATATCTGTAATTCATCTGTAATTTTGTGATTCATAATTTCACAAAAAATAAATAATTGGGATACAATTAGATGATGTTGTCATTAAAGGTATGTACATGTTGTTGCACACAAAACACCTGCACTCACAGTCCACAATTCTCCCCAAATCCAGAGAGACTGACCAACGGGTGGTGGGGGGGGGGGGGGGACTGCTTCCTGGCGAGCAGAGTTGCACTGGTCTGGAGCCATTAATGGACTGTTCCACCAGTCCATTAATATCCTCATTATCCCCCTGTCTGCTCCAAACTCTGACCTGACACCTACAGGATGATAATCAAACTCACTAAACACTTCCGCTCACAAGTTTCCCCCTGTCCCCACCAGACACTCACTGGGACTCCGAGAGAGAGGACACCAGCAAATACTTCAAAGCATTTATGGAGGGGGACAGGGTTACATCATGTCACTTTCTATCTGCCACCCCACCACTACCACCACTCCATACACAAACACACACACACACACCACACACTTAACCTACCACACTCTGTGTGGGGCAGTGAGCGGCGCCTCACGCGAGATAAAACATCTGCCCGTGCTTGTTTGGATAGCATTTTCTGTGGGATGTCCTAGCCACATTCATCAGGGTCCGGTGGGTCTCACTAGGGGAGCATTAATCAGCAGGGGCCTAATTATACATTGATTGTGTGGTCACACAAGACAAAGAGGCCTCTCTGTCGCACACACACACACACACTCACAAATGCATGCGTCCACTCCTATCCACGTCTCTCTGGCCAGTCATGCCTACAGTCTGCAACTGGACGCCAGAGTTCCATCACATCACTTCCATCACGTGACTGCCCTACAAAACGAGACCTCCTCATGCCAAGCTTTTTCAGTGGTGGGTGGGATACTTATGGAGGCATTGGGGAATTTTTCATGGAATGCACACTTCAAAGTAGTATTTTCCACAGAGGTGTGATGTTGAATCTGAGTCTGACATACACTGAATGGGTTGTGTGTGTGTGTGTGTACAAAGACACTGTTTTAGAGGCCTTTTCAGGGTGATATTTCTTTTATTTAAAAAAAATGACATAAGAACTTCCAATTTCAAAGAAACAGAAAAGCAAAGAGTATGTTACATTATTTGAACTCCCACATTGCTTAATCCCACTGCTGAAGTCTGAAATGAGAGAGCACAAAAAAAGTTTTGCTTCTCATGAATGGAATCATGTGTTAATAGAACAGTTAATTTCTACTGACTACATTTCTAGCAATAAAATGAGATTCTTTGCTAATCATAGAAAATCATGAAACTCACTTCCTTATTTTTAAGAATAGCTTCAATTGAAACATATTAGAGGCAGAAGATACAGCAATGAGTCTGAGCTGATTTTCCCTCAGCTTGCACCCTGGTCCTTCTGCCACCAGAGGGCACTATAGTGGAATATTGCACATCTCATCTCTCACATGCACCACAGTACATATAGATGCAACAGATGACAGAAGAAAGCAATGTCATGCACAGCAATTAGTTTGGCACCTTAGACAACAAACAGCAATTCAAAAACACATAAAAAAAACAACAGCAAATGCATGTCAATACAGTACTCCAGAGCCATACCACACCATAAGCCTGAGCAAAGTGTTGGTGGTTATGGTGGCATTTTAATGCCATGACATATTATAATGCTTGCCATGGAGTGAAAGATGAAGAAATGTTTTTGTGCATGTTGTTTTTTTCTCTCTCTAAAACCGCTGTTTTAAACCACAGCTTCAACTCATCCTGGGCCACACCGAAATGAATTGTTGGATAATGTCGCTGTCTGTGTTTTTGTGTGGAGAAATTGTCAGTCTGCAAGAGGTATGAAGAAGCGTTTGGTAGAATGTGTTTAAAGCTGTTTTGTTTTTGTTTTGTCTTTGATAACAAAGGTGCATCAAAACCACTATGGCGGGTAGGCTGGCTATTTTTAGAAAGTACTGCATGACACGATAACGGTTTATCATCTGAAAAGGCTAAAAGAAAAAGGAAAGAAAACAAAACAAAAACGGAGTGTGAAAGCATGTATATTTCCAGCTTTTTAATGAGTGCAGTATAAAGCAATCCTCATATAGTAAAGCACAGCTTCTTTGTGATTCTTAATTCTCCATGTTCCTTGTATGGATTCTAAATCGTCACCAGAAAAAGCTTAATGTAAAATGCTCCCAGCCCCATTGATTGGTTAACCGAGAGGAGCCGTAAGTGGTCAGAATGCTAGTCAGTATTGGTGTAGTAGTAGTGGTTGGACACTGGTAGTGGTTAAAATGCATTACAAAAGTGTAATTGATGGAGGTGGGTATCACAAAGGACAATTATTCTGACGCATCTAACATAATCTAATGCATCACAATTCTCTGACAGTATTGTGATATACCAGGGCCTCATTCTTCTGTTCTGTTTCTGCTTTTTTAAAGACGATATCGTTCAAAAATACTGAGTAGTATTATTAACACAGACATGACTAAGACATTCTAAACACCATATAGTGAGCTATGAAAGCAAATGAACTTGTTAGTAGCCTATCCATGACAATATATGATTCATAACACTAATAATTCAAAAAGATGAGTTCTTGGTATTTGATGTGACATCAGGATATATATCATATATCATATCAGGATACTCACAATGCCATGTATTATCTTCTGTAATCATGACTGAATCAGCTGTACCAATATTCAGCCCTCCCCTTCAGCTCCCTTATCGCTGGCTGTTCTATGGAATGATATCACTTCTTTGCTGTGTTTGCAGTCCTACTGTGTACTGAGGACCACAAATATTCCACATAATCGCTTAGCAACTCTTTCCTAAACTCCATATGTTCACCAAATGTGCTTTTTTTTTACCAACGGCTTGGTAACTTTGCAGGGTCCAGTTTCACCGGTAAACTCGAGATAAAAGAGAGTAAACATTATTGATTCGTGAAATGTGTGTTGGAGAGAGGGTTTCCCGTTGCACCATTTATGGGAACATGTGACCAAGCTGCCATGGCCCCAGTTGAACACCCCCCCCCCCCCCCATGTGAAAGCAGATTGTCTCCCACACACGTACAGACTTAGATGCTGAGCTAACCGCGGTTCTCACTGCCCGTCTGTCTCCACGTGATCCATATTTGTAAAGAGTGGCAAAGCTACAAGGCACATATTACAGTAATTCAAAATATTTAGTTTCTCTGGCAGTAGATTTCCCCATTACAGAATCTACAGCCAAATAAGGGTAAACGAAACACTGAAGCCATGCAAAGCAGCAGCGTGGTATGTCGCTATTTCTTTTTCAAAGTCTTCGAAGTGAATCATTCTCATTTGTCTTGTGTTGTACTCATTCCAGGTTTTCTACGTGAGTCCCAGGCAAACAAAATTGCTATTAGAATTGAACTTGGAAACATTGTAATCAACGGGACATACTGGCTAACACATACTAGGATTTTGATCATTCTTCATAAAATGCCATGAGATATCTACACATCTAGTGCTTTTTTAGCACCACTTGATATCTTTTCTCAAAGTACATTCACCTCATCTATTACATTTCTTCACAAAAACAAACAAAGGCCTTTCTAGTATACTTTCAGTAATATAAAAGTGGTGTCCTTGGTTTCGTTTTGTCTAACTACATACCTAAAATGCCTATTACATGCTAAGTAAAACAGTATAGGGCTGGTCTGTAAAGGAATGCTGGTATTTACCTCACCCTAGACAAATTTACCAGCCGGGGACAAACGGGTGGGTTAAAATTCCCTCCTTTCATGCCGGCTGCTTAAGAGGAGACTGTCATGACCTCACTAAAATGACATGCTGGCCTTGTGCGTCCTGGGTTGATGACAGTGGTTCTAATGTGGTAAAATGACAACTTTACGATCCCTTTTGAAATCATGGCCCTTGTAATGCCGAGGCTGTGCTGGGCTGGGCTGTTTTTTTCTCCTTCTCTCCCTCTTTTCAGAGCACACAAACAAGGCTTCTTCCCTCTTCAATCTCGTCCTGGACCTTGTCGCTCGACGTGGCTTTCTCGGCCTGGGCGGAGAACATGGCGCAGAAGAACGTGAGCACGGTGCCGCCGATGGCCGCGTAGAAGGCCCAGCCCAGCGAGCAGTCGCCCACTCGGTACGGTGAGCTGTCCTCGCCGCAGTACTGCTTGACCTTGACACAGCCCCAGCCGGCCGGGTACAACATCAGACCCATGATGAGGAACAGACCTACAGGGAATAATGAGATGGCAGTCAGAAGCAGCCTATTTACAGTTTGTGTGTGTGTGTGTGTGTGTGTGTGTGTGTGTGTGTTTGTGTGTGTCTGTGTGTGTGTGTGTGTGTGTGTGTGTGTGTGTGTGTGTGTGTGTGTCTGTGTGTGTGGCAGGGGGGGACATCACAATTAGAGGTGAACTAAAAGTCAGAAAAATAACAAATGGTATGTAAAGCTGATTGAGGATTTCAAAGGAGAGAGAAGCATCTTCACCCAAGTGTGGGGAGAGTTGGGAGGATGTGTCATGGCCGGTGAGTGCTTTGTAGCTGAAGACCGTCCTCTCACGGTCATGGATGGCCTATACACTGGCCATTTATGGCCTGAGGCTAGTGAGAGGATTTGTTTGGAATCCTCTTGATTACTCACAGATGTTGCAACGTGCCATCTGGACGAGCAGTGGGCAGCTCAAAACTAGCAACACACAGGGGCCTCCTGTGTGTGTGTGTGTGTGTGTGTGTGTGTGTGTGTGTGTGTGTGTGTGTGTGTGTGTGTGTGTGTGTGTGTTTGTGTGTGTGTGTATGTGTGTGTGTATACCTCTCTGTGTATAGACACGGACTGAACAAGCAACTGTAATACCAGCCCGAAGCCTTTTCATTAGGAGCGAGTCTACTAACGTTCGCCATGCTTCGCCCTTGAACGCCCGAATCGAGGTCGACTGTTGCCATTCCAGAGAGGAGAGCCGGAGCCGACACACACATTGCCAACGAGTGAGCAAACCACGGCAAAACAAACAGCATATCTCATCGATCCTATCTGCCGCTAAGCTTGTGCATGCATATCCCGGCGCTGAGCCGGCTAGCATGCGCTTCCCCCACAGACATCACAACAGGCGTGTCGCATCCTGCCCCTGGTGTGTCGGTTGAAGTTGCTCAACGGCTCTGCGCTGCGATGGTATTCCTCCCTGTCCAAAAGATTCCCAACGAATCTGGCCCTGGGAGAGAGTCGCCGTGTGCCGTATATGGCTGAATGCGTGACCGTGGTACGTAAATGAGACTGAAGTAATTCTTTGATTTCATTTATGTGATGGAATGTGCATCCTGAAGCGATGATCCGATGCGTGAAAGCCCTCTTTCAGGCACTAAACGACAAGGGCTGTTCTTTTCTCACATACATCCCTTTCCCCTAGGATCTAATTCATATTTTGTCTTAATTAATTTATTCCGATTTCAGGGACACCAACGTTGGAGAAAAAGCAACTTGGCTTCATGCAACATGCCAACGTATTTAAACTGCTATTGACCCATAAAAAGATCACTATTCACCCACTTAAGAAGTACTCAAAGTGCATTGGCATGGTGATGCCAAACAAACAAACAAACACAGAGACTGACAGAGACTGAACAGACCCTGGCACCCCCCCCCCCCCCCTTCCTCAAACATCTGTGCCTGGGAGATCTCGTGGATGGATGTGACTCTGCATGTTTCTGCCCAACCAACACATGAATCAATTTCTGAAGCAAATAAATCAATGACAAACGCTGGCAGTGTGCAACAATGAAGTGCCTTGTGGGCCCAGGCCGAGGATACGCACAGGGCCCTGTGGCAGGAGATTTCCCCGCAGGCAACAAAAAGCCCAGTGGGGTTAACCTCCAGGAAGCTGCCCGTTATAGACACTTTTCCGAGGGCAGCGTTGGATGCACAAAATTACGGAGGCCCGCGCCATAACAGTATGCTACAAACTGGAGCGATGAGATTCGCCCCCGCCATAATTGTTCCTAAATGTATGCCACGGCGCATTTTCCCAGAGCCAGTGACGTGCCCCCCCCCCCCCGCCCGAGGCCCAGGCCCAGGCCCAACGGGGTCTGGTTGAGGTGGCCAGAGATGAGAGCACAGGCAGACGCCTCCGAGTTGGGGCTGTGAGCCGAGTTGGCGGTTTGATCAGGAAAAGGCAACGCTGTAAACACATATTTCCTGGCCCACTTTTTTTCCCATTATAATGACAGGATGTCAGGTGGACAGCCTTGAGGTTAAAAGCAGCTCCAAACTGGGGTGACCCCCACAGCTCTGTGGCAGTCCAGAGGAAACGGTGAGCACAATACACAAAATCCCCCTAAGAAGAGGGTTCCGACGGTAGCAGCCAAGGCAGTTTTATTATTTGGGGCAGACTTTGTTTGGGCGATCTGACATCACGCAAGCGTGACTTCCTCAGAGTTCAGTGTGGGCGCGAACAGACGTCAACCGAAAGTGGGTTACGGTCAACTGGTTACACAAGGCGGAATTTCAAGAGGCTGTCATATGATTCTCAATAGTCTTTGACACCGAGCCTTCCCCATGAGGAGGAGTGTTTCCTACAGATGACCAGTGCCGTAGCTGCCATGTTCAAATGTTACACAAACTAATGGCAAATCATCAAGACGTCCCTCTTCAGATGAGCGAAATCTTCACAACACAGGTTGGGACAGATGCCTGCATATCATACCGCGTCATCTTTCTGGAGCTCAAAGCTGCCTGTGTGACTCCTTCAAACTCCATTCCCACAGGAGGTTAGACTAATGTTTTGTTTAAAAAATATTTCCTCTATGAAATAACAAGACACCACTCGCTAACAAGCTCAGGCTCCAAACTAAACAACAGAACAACAGCCCCCTCTAACCACTGCCACGGCGAATCAAGCTTTCCACATGGTCCATCTCCGACGAAAGAGGACAACTGACAGAACGGTTCACACATTAAGCTGAAAGCCAGTTTCACATGTGAGTTAGTCCACTTCAGCTGCAGCCATGACTCATGCATTCATAATGACTGAATAATCTGTGATGTGATTGTCCATTGCTTATTTTTCACTTTTCAGCCTGGGAGCAGAACACAGTGAGACATACTCAACTGATTCTTGAAGTTAATATCGAAGTCATTCTTTCTCACACATACACTCAATTATGAAGTTACCAGCTTGCGGTCATCTTAGCAACTTTTGATTGTCACAATAAAACAAAACACATAACTTCTAGTACATAACAGACGGCATATGATTTCCTTCCCAATGTTAAACAAACACAGGAAACAAATAAAGTCTAAGCACTGGGGAGTTGAGAGATACTCTTACCTGCAATACCCTGAAGCAGGCCACAGACGTTGAAGATGCTTTTCCTCATGATGCTCTGGAAACACATGCTGAAGACAGCGAAGAGCGCCACCACGGACAGTATGAGGATGGCCACTGCCAGGAAAATGACCGTGGCCTGCCAGAAGCCGCTGGCGATCTCCCCGAAGTGGGCGGCGTAGGGCCCGCACTGGATGTCGCGGTGGTGGTAGGGCACCTTCCGGCAGCGGGCGTACAGGCCCAGCGTGGGACGGTGGGGCCTGGACGAGAGACGGTAGCTCCCGTTGGTGGAGATGGGCCCGCTGGGCGGACTGACCAGCCAGTCGGGGCCCATGAAGGCGATGAGCTCGGCGAACGCCACCACGATGCTCAGCAGAGTCCACAGCATGGAGCGGCACGTTACAATCACATGACACATGGCTCCGGTCCTGGCTCCCTCTCGGGCTCTAGCTCTGGCCTTGGGCGTACAGCGGTGCGAAAAGCACTAGATAAAAACCCACTCTTAGTGGAACAGGAGAAGTGATGTTCTTGATGAGGGAAAAAAAGTTGGTGGTGTGTGTCAAAGGGCCCGCTGAGGCAATGGGTCACTGTGTGTCATCCAGATGAGAGGGGGTCCATGTAAACATCTCTCTTCACAGATGTCAGGCTGGAGGGGGGTGGGGAGGTGGAGAGCAGATTTTTTGCCGCTGACAGCTTCTTGCCGATGACTCACATCACAGCGTGGTCCCAGAGCCCTCCCGAAACTCCGTCAGAGAACTCCTCAGAGGAAAAAAAAACAGCTGGAAAGAGAAAAGGCAACCAGGAAACCCAAATGTTTAGCTGGAGACAGAGACAGAGAGAGAAGCATATGCAATGTGGATAAACCAAGGCATGACCAATACATTTAGTAACTATGGGAGGGACCTCCCTCTGAAGAACTAGCACTAATGATTGCTCAATGGTTGTGAATAAGCACACTCACTTCCTCATGGGCAACTTTTTCCCTACCACTCCCAAGATGCAACTCACACACTGTCTGAGCCGTTTATTTCCCAACAGTGACCTACATAAACCTATCAAAGACACGACTCTCGATAACTATGTAATAACTATGACTAACTACTCTCGACTATGGCATATTTTACAAAATATGGAGCTTACTAGGTAAAAGTCACACAACCTTGAGGAAAACTGTCTGAATGGACAAAACATATTTACACACTGTAACAAATTACAGTCCACTTTTAAGACACGTCAGACATATGGTATGGAGCTGTCCACTGAGGTCATACCTGGTACTTGTTAGCGTCCCCCGGGTTTTGAGGAAAAAAGCCTAGGCAGACCAGAGTAACCGATAATATCTTACAGACACAATAATAGAGTGTCACATGTGAGATTCTTAAAAAATAAATCCATGTAAGTACGCTTCAAGTAGTTCTGCTGAGGAGGCGTATTGTGTTTTGGGATTAAATAAGAGTGCGAAGTGACTTTCCATTTCACCCGTGAAACAGGTGAGGCACTAGAGTGAGCAAACAGACACACAGAGGGCTTTGGGACCGACCGCAGCCAAGTTTATGCAATCAGTCACACAGCTGCAGACGTGTCAACACTTGCAGGTGTGGGAAGCCAGAGCAAAACACAGTTAGAGGGTGAGAGCATGCTGCCGTGCCGCACCACACACTCCTTACCGCACTCCTCAAAATTATTGACAAAGTAGCACTCTCCTGTGTCACCTCACTTGAAGTTTCTTTTGAAGTGTCCTTAATTAAGCTTTGTGTCGTCCCCTCAGGGCTAACAACAAACAATAGAGCCGTATTTTATCTGCGCTAGGCCATATTTCCATATTGTGCAGTGAGGGAAGGTGTGCTTATGTTTCTGCCTCTCTGTGTAATTGCATTTGTGTATTTATCAGTCAAGAGTAAACATGAATGATTCCTACGTCAGTTGTGCGTGTGCATGTTTGTGTATGACAAATCTCAGGTCCCGCTTTCATAGTTTAAACTTCTGATAAAAGCAAATAACACTATCCAAGAGCAGTAACAACCCAAGTCGTTAGCCAAGCATTAGCTAATTAAGATTTCTAGTTTCTGGCATATCTCTGTGAATGTCATCCATTTGATGAGTGACTTAAGAGAATCTTGCTTCAGGGGCAGCATTACATAATATTATATTGGATGCATTTTGATTTTATTACTTTGTACCCTGAAGTCATGGAATTCACTGTGACTCCATGAGCAGAAATGCTCATAGGCTTTTCTCCACCCATCACCAGCAATAAATTCACCAGGGATAAAAGTGCATGCCTCTTTCAGTATGTGCTCATGCCTTCCTTGTTCATGCAAGCATATCAGTTGAGACTGCAGTGCAAACACACACAAAGCCATGGAAGGTGAAGGCCCATAGAACTCCCATAAAACCATAGAACTCTGGTTAACTGGTTCATGGACTTCATGCGTTAACAAATTAGGTTTCTTAGTACAGTCCCTATTACAGTTATATGTGAGTTACAGTAACATCACAAAACACCAACTAGAAAGAATGGTGTATGATTTACGAGTGGTAACTGTGTGCGCTAACTGCATGTGGACTTCATGCATTAAGGCATGAGACAGCTTTTAACACTTTACCATGTACACCGTATGTGTGTGACATGTGCTAATGCAAGATGTTTTCACAGGAAATTGTTTTGTCAAACAGGACGTTTAACCACCACAGATTAAGCCTTATTGGAGGATGTAGTGGTCAGTGACAAGACAATGGCTAGACAGCTGGTTGACAGTGGTTAGCTTACTTCTAGTTCCTTCCATTACCCAAAATATCTACACAGAGCTAAAACTCATCAACTATAAAATGTGTATTAGCTGATCATAAACTAGGCTTATGTTGTGGAAAAACTATGTGAAAAGGTTATAAAGGGATGGTTTGCCATAAATGGTTGTCCAGAGATTTAAGAATTCAAAGTATATGAATCCTCTAAACCTCAGCTGGATACTTCATTTGTATGGGCCATTTATACAAAAAGTGCATTTTTGGGTAAGAGTCAATGCCTGCAGATTTCTTTGGCTGATGGTGCTTTGAAGATGAAATGTTTTACCCAAAACAGGAGGTCCATCTGACTATCAAAATCCATTCCTACAAAGCCTTTGGTTCTTCTAACCACATCAAACCCAACATGTTTGCATAAATTATTCTGTTAACAGTATTACTGGTAATAACAAAATATTAACCACAAGAAACACCAACTGAAATGGGTAATAATGCTTCAGTTAATGAGTGTTAACTAAAAAATATTCATGCAGTTAGTTAACATTAACAATCACAAATATCAAGTAAACCATATGTAAAACTGAATCATTGCCGTTTCATGCAGAGGTTTGTCAGTGTTGAATTGCTCATGTATTTGTTAATATGACCAAACCATGACTTTCAGTATTACAAAACAGTATGGAATACAAGTTGTGATAGATCAGGCTTTATTTATGTAAAGTAAGCTACTGCTTGGATTAATCATGATTAATGGAAACTTTTAATATAAACTGCAATCCAACCCGGGATTCTACACAGCTCATATCCCAAATACGGTGTCCTGTATTCCCTCATCTGCATAAGGAAGGAATGATCCTGACTGTTCTTCAGCACCTGTCAAAGAGATTCTTTGAAAGCTTTGACACAGGTCTGTTAGACAGGCCATAAATCACTGGGCTGTAGCCTACTGTAGTGTCTCACATTTTCCCCAGACACATCTACAGTGCAAGACTTGAAAGAGGCCTCCTGACCAAAGAATGGTTTCAAGCCTCAATAAATTATTCATCGTTCTAAAAAAAAATCCAGTTAGGAGACAATGTCCTTGAAAATCAACAAATATAGAAAGAACTAGGCCTCTGGTTGCATAAAAATATCACAGGCCTTGGTGTCCTGAGATGTGGGTGTGTGCACAGCAGTGGTACTTCGGCTAGAATCAAAATGGTCACTCTACCACAAACACTTTATGGTTTTCCCTTACACCATAATAGGCCTACTTCAATAATATTATCCAGGTTCACTCAACAGATGGGAAATATGGAGCAAGACCATATGGGTGGGTCTTCTCAGTTCTCTACTATAAAGGGCGTAAATGCCATGGATGAAGAACTTCAGCATCGACTAAATTAAAATTAACTGTAGGATATATCTGGGCTTGACTCAGCAAATCCATGTTATATTTAAAACATCATATAGCCTACGTCCTTGTAATTAGCCCACACCCCACCGGTTAGCCTGCTGTGAGGAGGAGACTTAGCTGAGGAGCAGCTACAGTGTCTGAGGCCAGTTTCCAGCTAAACAATAAAAGCCACTGCTTTCATCACTCATCTGGATGAATCCTGAATAATAAAAGAAACCTCAAACTATTTCATACTGTTGCAAATCTAAATCTAGACGCCCACCTTTCCCCACACAGGATACAATTGTAACGGTTTTGATCCTAAGAATCCTTTCAACTCGAAAGGACTTCATCCCTGCGTTAGGTTAAGCTTGACTGTAGGCTAATTTAGCAGAATTTACCTTTGTTCTGTTGTCTATTATCAAACACTTCAAACATGAAGTCTGCGTTATGAATGTATTAGCGTTTTCCTCCCGGACTGGACTGGCCCACATCGGTCCCAAAAAGAAAAGGGTTAGTAGCCAAGTTAAAACCGGTCTAAACTCAGCCAGATTTCCACTCGACGTGGGCAACGCAAGAGAGCATTAACGATACTGATATTTCCTAGAAACCAAAATTAGGTCAGTAGACGTTTTGCTGACGCAGAAGTTTCTTTTGCGAAGACACTAGTAAAGTTGAAAAATAGAGATAGTTGTCAAAAGACTAGTAAGGGTTGAAATAAGGCTCGCAACGTTAACTTACCAAAATCAGTGAAGGTAAAGAATCATACGCAAAAGCCGCCACCATTCAGTAGGCTACAACTTCCAAAGATGTTGCACGATTTTCGGTTCCGTTTTTCTTCAATGAAACTTTAACTTATATGTCTCCACACAGAGTAACTTTAACTATCCTCACTTTGTATATTTGTTGAAATTGTGGAAAAAATATCATAGTTTAACAAAGGATCTGTCTCTATTCCACATCCCTTCCCCCATCCCGACTAAAAGATGACCTCAACACGTTCCCTGTCTGAGCAAGGGGTGTGTCTAAATGACCTCGGAAGTTTCACTTTTTAGAAGCAGCTAGCTGTGCCGGCCTGGTGTAACTTACTGAATCACTATATTTTTCATTTAACTTAGTTTGTAGAGCAACATCCGTATGCATTAGTGCATTTCTTCAAATGTAGGAGATGCCAGTGCAAAGCGTGGAAGGCCTACACAGGGATGTAATAAGACAGCACAGAACGTTGACAGTTTCACTACCAGTGTCACTACCACTTGGGCCACTATTGTTAGGACTTTTCACACTTTCGATTTGACCAATGCAATGCAATGTGCAAAATCTGAAACACAAATAAAACTGGATGGATTTAAGAGGGTTGCGGAGTGGGGCAGTGTGGGAGTTTACATTTACCTTTTCATTTAAAAAAGCTCTTGAAAGATATGTGAGGTCACTTTAACCTTTAACCACTACCATATCAACACAGTACAAGCACTGTGATTCTGTTTACCGACTCTGTAGATCTACATGCCTATACATACATATTATCCTGAATTTCAATTTATGACTATTTCTATAAGATGAACAAAGAACAATGCAAACAAGACACACCAAAACAACACGTGTCACTGAAGTGCACAGGACATTTACAGAAATCCCAAAACAATATGTTTGGAGTTTACACAGATTCTCTCTCTCTCTCTCTCTCTCTCTCTCTCTCTCTCTCTCGTGTGTGTGTTTGTGTGTGTGTGTGTGTGTGTGTGTGTGTGCATGTACTTGAGACACGGTTGTATGGTTATATGTAAGTAATAGGGTGGATGAGGCGTATTTCCATGTAATGTGGTCGTTAAGCCATGAGGGCCCCCCTGACTCAAAAGAAACACAAGAGTGCCCCCAGCCCAGGACAGCCACCGGCCCAGGAAAACCCCACTCTGTGTGTGTTTGTGTGTGTGTGTGTGTTAGTGTGTGTGTGTGTGTGTGTGTGTGTGACCTCAGGCATTCTTAGAATTGCATGGCCTTTGTCATGGGTGGCTTCCAGTCCCTTCAGAGGGAGTCTGCTCATGGCTGGGTGGTGTATTTGTGGGTAGGGTGCCGTAGCTGCGGCTTAGCCCCTCTCCAGCACATCCCAGCCTAATCCCGCATCCTGCTAGCACTCAGCCCCATGCACCACCCCCCAACACCAAAAGGCCAAAGAGGTGCAAGAGCCACAATTGTGGAAGAAAGGGAGTGGGAGAGGGAGAGAGATTAGGGTGGACAACCCAGAGGGTGATTAAGTATGTGTGTGATGGATCTTACAGGCCTATTTGAATGTAAGTTTGTGCTTGAGAACATTCACATTTATTATGCAGTTAGAATGTTCAAAGGGAAATCTTCAACTAGGCTTTTTTTTATTTGTTTTTCAATTTAGCAATTATTCAAACAATATTAGTTAGTTATTTGTTCTCCTGAGACCAGAATAATTAATCTAAGATATAATCATCCAATCATTTCTCTTGATCATTTGTTTAATTAATTCTGCCTGAGGGGCAGGACTTCTCACTACACCATGGTCCATTTTAGAGTTACAAATATGCATAAATCATTCATTCGTTTTTTATGCCTAGAAAGTGTGTGTGTGGCAATTAAATGCATTAAGTTCATACTCACATGAGCATGAATGCATATCTTACATAAATGGAACAAAACTTGACATGAATAGAACCGAGACTCTCTCAAGACCAGGGCATAAACAGGGTCAGTGTTGCCAAAGTCAGATATTGCCGTGCAAGGCTGCCCTCCTATGGTGATAGTATGTAACAAAATGAAATCTGAAAGGGATCAAGTGTGAAGTCGGGGTTAAGTAAAACCTCAGTTCCCCATCATCTTTTCATATTGTATGTCACTCTTACTGTATGTCTGAATGGCTTCATTTCCTGTGTAATTTAAAGAGTAATACTTCGTAATTTGTCATTTTAGAAACCCATAATTCTAACGGTAAAATGTATGTTTGTCTTGCTGTTAGTCTTTCAACTTTTGGATTTGAATTTAAATGTGAAATGTGGTATTTGTGTACATAGAATTGTTGAATATTGCAGCCTTGCTGAACTGTGTATTGCAGCATGCCCCTGGTGTTTCTCTGGCCATAGCTCCCGTCTGGAGGATCCAGTTGACACTGCTTGGTAAAGAACCCAGACTTTCCCTTAGCTGGATGTAGTCACACCCTTACAGGCATTTTATTTCATCGATTTCACATGGGAATAAAAAACAAACATAGCTGACTTTCAAAATCATATCTGTGTTTTGTGCTCTAATTTTGCAACAGTAAATGTGCTTAATGTCTTCAATATCTTTGTTTTGCAATTTTATGTGTAGAAGTGCAGTTGTGGGAAAAAATGACAAAAAAGGTCTTTTCCAACTTGCAAATGCCTTGCAAGCACATATAATAGGCCTGTGGTAATACGAGTACCATGATGAAAGGGGTTGTGTGTGTGTGTGTGTGTGTGTGTGTGTGTGTGTGTGTGTGTGTGTGTCTTGTATTGTGCCCTTTGGCTCTGTTGATAAACACCAGAGACTCGATTCATAGTGTGACGACTGGTTTGACCCAGAATAGACAGCTTTTTAAAATCTGCTACTGTGTTCAAGGCCAGAAACACCTGGTAGTGACCAAAGGTCCCCACCATTGTTTAGAGAGGGGGGTGGGGTGGGGGAGATAAGAGTCCATTTTAATATTTGGCACAGAGTGAGAGTCACTCTTAAACTCACTGTGAAAGAGAGTCATTAGGTGTTTGCCCAACAGTATTCGATGACAGAAGAAAGTACGATAAATTGTTAGTTAAATGCAGGAGTTGGGATCTAGGCCGACATATCATGGTGCAAATTATGAGGAAATCATGTGACCAAGCATTTGTTCTGAAATGACCCCTTGCATCCTGAGAAGGCTGCCAAGTAGTGTTAACTCAAGCAGCCTCAAACAGACAACTAATGGAACTGCATATGTAGTTTTATTCTCACAGGCTTTCATAATTAATACTACAAAAATAAAATTTCTGTTGATAAGACATGCAGATGGTTGATACAGATTGTTTAGTGCACTAGACGACAACCCAGTGGCAGTAATACTTTCTATCACCCAACTAAGGCCATGACACTGTTTGATCATTTCAAATAAGACATGTCAAAAAGATTTCTATTCTATTTCTAAAAGATTAGCTTATTTTTCTTTCATAACTTTATCTTCCTTGATATTGATTTAATGATTTTAACTGTATTTTGCTATTGCCTTCTAAATTAGACAGTGTGTCAGCATGTTGATATATTGAGGATTGCCATTTATGTAATCTTACAGAAAATAGATTTCCTTTAAGCCTGAACTTTCACATTTTTGGATAAAAAAGGTCAGATATACAGCCGTTCGTGACGGCAGACCATTCTGCATGGATCCAGTTCAGGCTGTGGTGTTGCGGAGGGATCTAGCACCATTTGGTTGCACAATTTGTCTGGACAAATATTCGAGTTCCAATCAGCAGTCTTTTTGGTGTTATGACATCAGAACCACCCATCTGTCAGGAATATATACATGGCTTCTACAAGTTTACAGCACTCAAGACTCAGAATTTGAGTGGGATTGTTGCTGCTGCTGCTGCTGTTTGCACGTGAAATTGGAAGATATGGCACCTACCAAGAAGGTATACATCTTACTTTCCTCTCTTTAGCTCTTGACAAGTACCTTTTTAGTTTTGCATGTCTTATTCAATAGTGTCTGTCAGTGGGCCAGGTAGGCTGAGATGATGTCAGTCACACCTTGTCTGAGCAGTGGGTTAATTATTTTCAAACATTTGGGAAAACTGTTGGTTGGTTCAGGTTGTTACTTGAAAATGGGTTTCCTTCCTTCCTTCCTATAAAATTAAGTTATCCATATTAAGTTATCCATACAGTATTAATTAATTGTTATACAAGTTGCAAAATTGCATTAAAGTTACTTCCTCCACTATTTTCTTTGTCTATTTCTCCCATTATATATTTCAAGATAACAAGATAAGTATCTCCCATAATACTCAGTGGTCATACTGAGTGGTCATACTCCTAAGGAGATTGAGTAATATGAATGGGCAAGGTGCTGCCTTCAATATCCTCCGACCTAGTTGAAATACCTCCACCCTTTTAGTGGAAACCTGTTGTCTCAATGAAATGCAAGTTAATAAACATGTTCTCCTCCAAAAAGGGCGTTCTGGAGCGCTTGAATGCAGGAGAGGTTGTGATTGGGGACGGGGGGTTCGTGTTTGCCCTGGAGAAGAGAGGATACGTCAAGGCTGGACCATGGACCCCTGAGGCTAACTGCACCCATCCAGACGCTGGTGAGATTCCTCTATGGTTCTTTCCAACAGTGTAAACTGAACTGCTGGCTGTTTAGCTGCAACTAAAAGCTGGCCCTGGAGCAGCTGGTCCAAATCGAATAAATGACTTTCGAACAACCAGTCTTGCAGGACAGTTTCCATTTCATTCTTAATCAAAGATTCTAGAGCGGAGCTGTTCTCTGTTCTAAAATCTTTGGTCTTAATTGAGGCACATTTTCATGGGACAAATGTTCATCTGTTGTGTCTGTGTCTTTGCTAGACTATAAACCATGTCATATGATTAAAGACATTACTGGCAAAGATGTGTTGACAGGCTCTGTTATGCCTACTCGTTTGTGACCTCTTGATGACAGTATGGTGTTTGGCTTGCAGTTCGCCAGCTCCACCGGGAGTTCCTGAGAGCTGGGGCAAACGTCATGCAGACATTCACATTTTACGCCAGCGATGATAAACTGGTTAATAGAGGCTGGAAGGTGTCTCTCACTGTAAGTTTTTGCTATCTCCCAGTACTTCTGTTAAAGCCATTGAGAAACTATGTGACCGACAGTCCCTGATCACTGTGTTCTACTTTCTTTGGATTACAGGGCCAACAGATCAACGAGGCCGCCTGTGACCTCGCCAGAGAGGTGGCCAGTGAGGGAGATGCACTGGTTGCTGGTGGCATCTGCCAGACTCCTTCCTATTTGAGCTGCAAGAGCGAGACTGAAGTGAAAGCCATCTTTAAGAAACAAGTCGATGTCTTCATAAAGAAGAACGTGGACTTCCTCATTGCAGAGGTCTGTATGCATAATGGCTTATGAATACATTTTGTGATACTGTGGCCATAAATGCAATCTCTCTCTTTGAACTCTCTGCCCCTGTCATACTGTTGAAGTCATATATTTATGATGTTAAATTTTCCTTTGGCTCGGCAGTACTTTGAGCACGTGGAGGAGGCCGAGTGGGCAGTCCAAGTCCTGAAGGCCACTGGGAAGGCAGTGGCTGCTTGCATGTGCATCGGACCAGAGGGAGACCTGAACGGTGTCAGCCCTGGTGACTGTGCTGTCAGGCTGGTGAAAGCAGGTACGTCTATTTACAGTGCGCCTCACTGCTGATAACAACAGCATAAAAAAGCTGGGTGGCAGCCATGATAATGACCTGACATTTACTGCCCTACTTAGCACATGTAAAACTCTATCCTTGCACACAGGTGCTCAGATTGTGGGCGTCAACTGCCACTTTGATCCCATGACTTGCGTGGAGGCTGTCAGGCTCATGAAAGAGGGGGTAGAGCGTGCAGGACTGAAGGCCCACTACATGGTCCAGCCCCTAGCCTACCACACTCCAGACTGCAACCGTCAGGGCTTCATCGACCTCCCAGAGTTCCCCTTTGGTACACCGTCACACCATGTTCTTAAAGAAATGTGCAAAGTAGTATAATACATAGTAAACAATACAATGTGCCTTAAGCAAAATCATTTACATGCATTACACTATACACAAAAAGCCTATGAATATATATGTTATTAGCGGTTTCATTTCAGCTAACTGAGACACTACTGCATATTTCACATTTTAGCACTGGAACCCAGAATCCTCACCAGGTGGGACATGCAGAAGTATGCCAGGGAGGCGTACAAAGTAGGAATCCGTTACATCGGAGGCTGCTGCGGGTTTGAGGCCTATCACATCCGCGCTTTGGCAGAGGAGCTGGCCCCAGAGAGAGGCTTCCTGCCCAAAGCGTCCGAGAAGCATGACCTGTGGGGCAAAGGTCTGGAAATGCACACCAAGCCATGGGTCAGGGCCAGGTGAGACTAATGTCAATTTTTCATGTCTAGTTTTCACTGCTGATATATTGCTGCTTGCGCTGTCTATTGTATAATTTAGGTGCATCACACTGATGACCATGTATCTAATCTCTCAACACTCAATACTCCAAATTCTTTTGGTTTTGGTCACAGACTCAGCTATTGATTTAGTCTCCGCCCTGCTGTCTGATGATTAGGAAAGACACTACCCTCAGCTGTCTACCTAAACACCAAAGATAATTTTTATCTGTCAGAGTAATTCAAGCTCAGTCCTCCTGACTGGATTTTGTTTACTAAAGAATCAATATTTGATCCACGACGACAGATATAGATGGCGTAGATGGCCATATGTTTATTTGGATTCCTTCTTCATGTGAAAAACAACATGGTTATCAATTTGCACTATAAATTATTCAACATGTATACCCATCCATCTTACTAAATATGTGCACATATGTATATTCCTGGAATGTATATCATATGTATACCCCCCACCCCCCACCCCCAGGTCCCGGAAAGACTACTGGGAGAGCCTGAGGCCATCCTCTGGACGCCCCGACTGTGCCACCATGTCACATCCTGAGGGCTGGGGGGTGACCAAGGGCCACGCCGATCTCCTCCAGCACGCAGAGGCCACGTCCGCTCAGGAGATCCAGCACCTGCTGGAGATGCAAAGGAAAGCCAAGAGTAGCGCCTAAAACGCTGCGTCATCCATCTTGACAAACAGCGACCATTTAAGTAGCAGTGCCAGAAAGAACAGCGCGGGGAGAGAGGGAGTACGACAGAAGGGAGGAGAAGAGAGGGAGTAGGAGAGAAGGGAGGAGAAGAGAAGGGAGGAGAAGAGAGGGAGTAGGAGAGAGGGAGGAGAAGAGAAGGGAGGAGAAGAGAGGGAGTAGGAGAGAAGAGAAGGGAGGAGAAGAGAGGGAGTAGGAGAGAAGGAGGAGAAGAGAGGGAGTAGGAGAGAAGGGAGAAACTGCCATTTCTTTCAATTTCATCATGCAGCCCGTATGCATTGGCAACTACTGAACATGCACTGATGTGTTCACATGAATCTCATGTGCTGTACAGTCCCCCAACCAATAAACTGAGATATCTTACATACACTGAAGAGTTTTTGTGTCTCCATTAAGAAACATAGCCTGCCTTTTATAACTTTATGCCTGTGCTCTGATTCAAATATATTGAAACGTCATATTACAGACTCTACAGAATTTACACAATTTTACAAGGCCTGAGAAATAAGCACATGGCATCATACTTTGTTCAGATATCGCAAAGAAATATCACTTTACACTTATTCCGAGTAATGACAGTATATTTAAAAACAATAATTATTTGTTGCTAACCTACAACATTTTCAGCATTCTAGAAAAGACATTCATTCTGATTTCAATACTCTCACAACCATGGCAAAACATATCAACCTAACCTAACCAACCTAATTCAAATTAATTTTGCCACTGTATACAACACATCACTCACACTCCCACCTTGCTTCACTGACAGGGCTCATTGCAATTAAAATGGCAATTAAATTATACAGTATTTGGGGTATGGTGATGAAGTCCACAAGAAAATAAAAAATGCAAATGCTTGTAAAGACAGAATGAAAGAAAAGCATTTAATATGATTGCTGGCCTCTTGTATGTCTTAGAATTTACAGCACCCTGCACATTTTGGCACAATCACCTGTGCTCATCAGTATGCAATGAAATGACTTATTTGTGCATGGGACAAGTACATTTCTATGTTTCATTATGTTGAGTGACGTCAAAACGTTCCCTTGGAGCTTTTAAAGTGGAATGTTCCGAATTCAACAAATGTTTGGGAGTGACACTGCCACTCAAAAGTAGGACTTTTAACATCACTCTGGTATGACATGCTGCCAACTGGCCTACCGATAGCTTCAGGCTTTTTGCTATTTTTTACATTTTGACTCAAACTCCAGTGACGCTCACCCTCTCCAAAGATGTTAAAGTAGGCCTAGCCTAGGCTCGGAATTACATCTACACTACACTGTTAAATAAATTGTAATAGCCTTAAATTGTAAGTGCCTGCCAAACACGCTCCTGTTTTCAGGAAGATGAGACAGGTAGAATTACTAGCATATTATGAGATGCTTATTTGTAGGTTAAAGTAAATAGGCTTATAGGCCTATAGGATAAGCCATTACAAAACATGCTACATGTATTTAATTCTTATTAGTTTAAAATAAATAAATTGGAAATGTTTATAGCCTAGTAGGCCTACTGTTTTAATAGCTGTGCAAGGTGCTTCCCAGCACTAACTAACTTTACTGTATGAATGTAATAATGAATGAAATACTGTAATTTATTTTGAACATTTCTTGATGGTGTTTATAATGATGTCTACAATGTTTACTGCTTTTGAATTGTCAGTGTTACAGTAGTTGATCTTTTCTTGTTGCGGACCCCAGGAAGACTAGCTTGTCCCTTTTTTGGTGACAGCTAATGGGGATCCTTTTAACAATAAACAATAAACAATAAACGAAAGACGCAAACCTTGCCTGCACTATTGGCAGTATAAGCGGTTTGTGACTTGTTTTGTGACCTCATCTTACCGGTCTTACTGGTGTTTTAGGGTATACTGGCACAAAATAAGTGATTGCATAAATATTCACACCCTTTAAAGCAACACCAAAGAACTTTCCCTCTGTCGCACGCACGCTATTTGTTTATCCAGCACCGGCTTTGCAAATAACGATGTCCACAGACAAGGTAGAATATCTTGCATGACTTATAAAAGTACGATGTATTGCGACATCAGATGCAAGTCAAATTTGTAGTTTCTTATGTCTCACTCCATCGAACTACAGATCCGCTACCCGATCTGGCAAACTTACATAGTGCGCTTATAGCCGATAGAGGGCCACGAAGCGAATGCAGTATTGCTGTTCACCCAGTTACGAGTTGAGTTGAGTGTTGCTTTAAAGTGACTGACCTAAATCAACAGCGGTCCAGCCAATTGGTGCAGTCTCACAATTACTGAAATGGAAATAGCCTGAGTACAGTGAATGTGTATAGTATAGTAATATAAAGACATCTGTGTCTGGAAGGTCCAGTCATTGGTCAATAAGTATTCCTGGCTATAGTTCCCCCATGAAGACAAAAGAACACTCCAAACCACTCAAAGAAAAGGTTATTGAAAAGTAACTCTGAAGAAATTAAAAGCAGCTGGGATGGGAGAAACTATGCATACAACTTTTGCCCGAGTTCTTAACCAGTCAAAGCTCTATGGGTGAATAGCAAAGCTCTTATTAAATCTCGACTAAAGTTCGCCCAAAAACATGTGGGAGATTCCAAGGTCAAATGGAAGAAGGTTCATTGGTCTGATGACACCAAAATTGAGTTTTTTGGCCATCAGAGTAGATGCTTCCAGCAAGACAATGAGCAGAAGCATAAAGAGAAAACTACACAGAAAGTAATGGTTTAAAGACCACAAGGTGAATGTTATGGAGAGGCCGAGTCAAAGCCCAGACATCAATCCTATAGAAAATCTGTTGCTGGACTTAAAAAGGGCTGTTCACACCCGATCCCCTTCCAACCTGACAGAGCTTGAGCAGTTTTGCAAAGAAAAATGGAGTAAAGAAAAATTAAGCAAGCCTAACTGAGACCTATCCACGCAGGCTCAATGCTTTAATTGTGGCCAAAGGTGCATCTACTAAATGCTGACTTGAAGGGGGTGAATAATACAATCACTTACTTTCTATTATATATGTTTAATTAATTAATTAACATTATTTTGTAGAGATCTGCTTTCACATTGACATTAAAGAGTTTTTTTATTTTATTATTATTAGTATTTTTTTTTTTTAAAGTATATATTTTTAGGTTTTTTTGCCTTTATTTGGACAGGACAGTGGAGAGTGACAGGAAGCAAGTGGGAGAGAGAGATGGGGTGAGATCGGGAAATGACCGCAGGTCGGATTCGAACCGGGGTCCCTGTGGGCACCGTGAAAAAGGCCAAATGTTCATAAAAAGAAAATGGACTTTTGGATTGTGGAGGTACAGTAGGAATCTTGTTTTGAATGGAAAGTGAAGTTCCTGTTTATCATGTATGAATTGCATGTATGTCATTCAATGACAGCCTGTACTGCTTAGGGCCATACTGTAGGTGACATGTACCCCAGTATCTCAAGCAGCATATAATGCACCAAATTCATGGTACAGTAATTGTCAGGGAGCAGAGTTTGTGATGTTTCTGTCTGCCACTCTTACACTCTTTCTCCAGAAGTTTTATCATTCTCTCTTGCAGCATTTGCAGGATTCATTCAATAGTTCAGTGTTAATGTGTTTTGCACATTTCTTATTGTCACATTAAGTTTGAGGCAATGTATTTGTTATCCACATCAATGATTCACTGTAATGCTGGGAACAATTAGATTTGGTGTGTTTCTTTCCCCCTCCCGGCGGGAGTACTGGGAAAACCTTCTGCCAGCATCAGGATGACCAAAGTGCCCCTCCATGGCAACTCCTGAGGCTTGACTGCCACCAAGAAAGTGCAGCTACACAATTATGCAAATACACACATTCATCATCAGTTGTGAACATACACAGAGCTGATAAAGAAAGACACACAGCTATTGCACCAAAGACTGCACGCAGAAGTAACCAATGTCTACAAGATCTTTGCTCATCTACTGATTTGCTTTTAAGACATAACTTTTATACTTGTAAGAGGTCTACCAGCGAAGGTGAATCGTTATCGTAATCGTACCCATTCGTATCCATTATGCCCCAAAACTATGGAACAAACTGCCTCTGTACATCAAGCAGGCAAATTCAGTAAATATTTTTAAAAAAGATCTGAAAACATACCTGTATAGGAAAGCCTTTAGTTAACTCCTCTTATCTTGTAGACTACTTTTTCAAACTATTCTACATCTGCTGCCATTGGAGGGCGCAACCAGCCAGAAGCAGATGGGCTTCCCCTATTAAGTCAGGTTCTGCTCAATGTTTCTTCCTGGAATATGGGAGTTTTTCCTTGCCACAGTTGCCATATGGCATGCTTGTGGGGGGTAAAGGGTTAAGGCTGCCAGTCTTAAATGTCTGTGTATAAAGTAAAGTCAAATAATTATGACATATGCTAGGAACATGCTAAGACTGGCTGCTTGGAGTCCACATCAACGGGGCCTAAGCATTTGTTAGCCTAAGCATTTGTCGGCAAAGCCTTTATATATATATAGTAGTATAATAGTATTTCTCATATGTTGCTGATTGGATCATAAACGGCCACAGCAGCAAAGGGGAATTACTGACTCTTCTCTATAATTGTGTTACATGTTATTTTCTATATTTCTGATATGTTGCTGATGAAGTGAAAGTGATTGATAATGACTGACTGACTATTATTGTGTTACATGCTCCAAATGTAAAGCACTTTGAGCTGCATTATGTGAAAGGTGCTATACAAATAAAGCTTATTATTATTATTATTATTATTATTATTATTATTATTATTATTATTATAAGTCCTGTACGCTGTTTTATTTGTTTTGTGTATTTATGTTATGTTGTAATTATTTTTATGCTTCTTTGAAGCGGCTTAACAGTCTTTACAGGGATGAGGGAGGGGTTACTCTCTGTGCAGTTCCCACAGGATTGCACAATTATTTTGAGATGTACATTAGTCTTTCACCATATTTTGACATTTGTATTGCACTGACATGTCCTAAAAGGTGGTGCAGAGCTTAAACACTGTGGAGTGATTAGCTACTTTATGAGCTATGCTTTATGGACAGCTTCATCTTCAAATTCATTATGGTTCATAGCTCACTAGTTTTAGACCAAAACAGCTGCTTTAAATCAGACAAAATTGAGGTAAAGAAAATAACATTTTGCACAGCTCTCTAATTCGTTATATGTCAGACTAGTACAAGTTCCCTCCTGATTGGACTTTGTTCATTAAAGAATCAAAATATGAGCCACATCAGAGATCAGAGATGAGATATCAGAGATCATATTCCTTTATGTCATATGTATGATCATTATTCCTTCTTTATGTTAAAAACAACATCAATTCCCATAGTAAATGATTCAACATGTAAAATGATATTCATCCATCTGACAAGTAATTAGGCCTACTGAACTAGATACATAAATACCTCGCAAATCTTGTGATGTGATAGTACCAGGCCACCTCCGCTCAGGGTTATCAACTCCGCTGTTGATAAGCTTCAGCATTTGACTACTGGATTACAGCCTATGACAAAAATATGTTGAATACATACATATCACTTACAGTACTTGGATATAAAAGGAAGTCTGAAGAGATTACAAGGCCACAAACATATATAACATATGTAAATTAATGGCTTTGCAAACAGTGGCGGAACTAGACTTTTATACAAGGGGTATCTAGAAGTTAGGCAAGGCTTTATACTAATGGAAATTATTGTTACTCTAACCTGGTACCTATAAGGAACATGCCTTCTTGACTATTTTCAAAACCCAGATGCATCTCTCTCTTACACACCAACACACACATGCACATGTGCGCACATGCACACAAACACACACACACACGCACACACACACACACACACACACAAACACACACACACACACACTGAAACACAAATGTGCAATAATTTACTACATTCTAAGGTATGTTTTAGAATAAACTAATTGGCATCATATTTAAATTCATTTTGGTACAGAAGACAACATTTAACTCATGCAATCCTATATAATCGCACCTCCTACTTGTCCCACTGTTAGGTCACTGGCTTGCAAGCTTTTATCATTGCCAGTACGCAATAATAAACGTCCTTGTAACAAAGTACGACAGAGTTTGGTGTGGATGAACTTGACTGGCCTGCACAGAGTCCTGACCTCAACCCTATAGAACACCTTTGGCATGAATTAGAGCAGAACTGTTTAATGCTTCACTTAAGGGTAGAGGAGAGATAGACTTATCTGCATAGTTTGTCTGCCTCTTCACCTTCTCCATGTTTGTGTACATACTGTCCACTAGCCTACTGTTTTACTGCTACACTGTTTACATGCTATATTAGCACATTATGCATATCCCCTCCCTCCCTCCTACAGCCTGGATTGTGGCCGTACTTAATACTTAATACTTTTTATTTAATACTTGACCAATGGCTGTTACCCTATTACTTCTACCTATTCTTGCACTGATATAGTTTTTATATTACTTTTCTACATTATTCTCTTATATGTCCATATTTATTTTATGCTGGTCTCTAGACTTTATTCTTGCACTGTTGGATTTACTTATTTGCACCATCACCATGACACTCACTCTCATAGAGCACCTTACCATGTATAGGATATAGAATGGGATGTCACTTAAGTTCATATGTGAGTCAAGACAGGTGACCCAATACTTTTGGCAATATAGTGTATGTAGCCTACCATGTATGTATGTATTGTGTATGTATTATTACATTACATTAGGCTACATTTGGTTGATGCATTTTTAGCCAAAGCGACTAACAACATGGTAAACAGTTTAAGCTTTTTAAAGCAATTTTCTCAACAATTCTAGGACAATTTAAAAAAGCTAGAGTACAATGAGAATAAGTGCATCAGAGAGTGCTGTTTTTAAACAGTCAAGTGTCAGTTCTAGTCAGGTGGTAAGTGCTAGGATCAGCAAGACTAGTTGTAAGTAGTGCTAACAAGTATTGTATGTATGTATGAGGATCTTTCACTGTATCAATTACGTTCCTATAACAGAATTGAAAGGAATGCAAGGTTGCAAGTGTGCTATTACCATACTCAACAAAAACAGGATGAGTGAGTGAAATGTTTTTACATGTTTTCACAAACTCCGCCCATCAACATTCACTCCTTTATTAAAAGGTGTCCCTTCTTAAATCTGTTGTTGTATGCATGCAACAGAAGACGTAAGTTACACTGTTCAATAAATTATAATAACTTGCACTGAGTGCCTTCTCACTACTCGACTGACGACCAAAAAAGCAGGAGCAATGAAAAAGGTAGGCTAAGTAGCATATAATGATAAGCTTGTATGTTATATAGGCTGGAGTGAATAATTGGTAGGCGATTAAAAAATGTTGCTTGCCAGAAAATTGTATTTCATTCTTTAATTCATAAAATTTGTGTAAGTAAGATAGAATTTTTTTTAAACGGTGCCAGGTGCTTCCCAGCACTACAAACAGGTAGGCTAATCTGAGTTAAAAAACAAACTTGCCTGTGTTGACCTTGGTCGCTAGCGGCTATAATAATCTATTGAAATATGATGTCTCACCGTGCTTTAGGGCATTTTGGAACGCCTGGACGCTGGGGAAGTGGTCATAGGAGACGGAGGATATGTTATTGCGCTGGAGAGAAGGGGCTACGTCAAGGCCGGTCATTGGACTCCAGAGGCCGCTGTGGAGCATCCTGAGGCAGGTAGGAATGATTTACATCAATTTCTTATTGATAAAGGGATACTGCACCATAGACAGTATGTACTGCACAATATTGGTAGACTATTGCAGTATTTTTCTGTGATACATAGCTTGAGTATTGTGATTTCCAAAAATAAAAACACTTCACTACTTGAATAGTTTTAGGATGATTCATCCTTTATTGAACTTTAATGCTGTTTTATTTGTGTAAGTGCAACACACAGGTCAGTCCCAGAGCTTGAATTTGGGGTAATGTAGGTAGATAGGTAGTTGATTTACAGTGATGTCTGTCTATTAGATTAGTTACGTAAATGAGAATGAGAATGCAAGTTTTCCATTTGTGTCATGCAGCAAAAATCTGTAACCAGACGAGTTTGAGTTAGTTGGCAAATGGCCAGACACATTCTGCAATATGACTATAGTGCATGCATGCACACCTTGATGACGATGGAACAATATATTGTGCAGCATTTCATGGATATATTAATGTTTACGTATTACAAATGTACACTCATAGGCTACATAATTATAGTAGACTATTTTTACTTTATGAGGTTGTTGTTGGAACAACACTTTTGTCTTCTGTTAGGAGTAGGCTACTGCAGACTGTATTCACTGATCAGAGCTCCACTTTAGTTCAGTGAGCAGTGCCGACATCGAGGATCTGTTGATGTTATGTGGCTCTATCTGTTGTCAAACAAAGTTCAGTCCCCCCACCCTCTCCTCTCAGTGAGACAGATTCACAGGGAGTTTCTGAGGGCAGGGGCCAATGTTATACAGACCTTCACCTTCTACTCCAGTGATGATAAACTAGAGCTAAGTGGCAATGTCACCAACATAACAGTAAGTAAACACATGTTCCTGAATGGAATGCACCTGAATGGAATGGCCTTTTGCCTCATGTATGTTACGTATGTTTTGTATGTATGTATTTATGTATGTATGTATGTATGTATGTATGTATGTATGTATGTATGTATGTTACGTATGTTTTGTATGTATGTATTTATGTATGTGTATGTATGTATGTATGTATGTATGTTACGTATGTTTTGTATATATGTATTTATGTTTGTGTGTTTGTATGTACCCCTCTTGTAATATGTTATGTGCAATTTTCTATCTGGAGCTTGAGTCTGTAAAATAAAGTTATATACAGTATGTAGCACTATTAGCTTGTTTGAGTGAGAAGACCTATTTACCTTACAGCAAGTGCCAGATTAAATGTTGGGAACTTCATACCTACTTTATAATACATACTTTGCATTTTTTGTTTATGGAAGTTTCACATTTTCCCCTACAACTGTGACTAATGGCAGAATATGATATTTCAATACTTTGTCTCAAAGGGTCAACAAATCAACGAGGCTGCCTGTGACCTCGCCAGGGAGGTGGCCAATGAGGGGAATGCTCTTGTTGCAGGGGGTGTCTCTCAGACCCCCCTCTATAAAGACAGCAGCAGTGAGAGTGAAGTGAAGGCCATCTTCAAGAAACAACTAGATGTGTTCGTCAAAAATAATGTGGACTTTCTGATTGTGGAGGTACTATTATTTTGAATGGGTAGTGAAGTTCCTGTTTATATCTTTGCATTTATGACATCCAATTGTAGCCTTTACTTTTCAAGGCCTTATATGGTGATATGTATCTCAAACAACATATAAGCTAAACATACATCAAAGTCATGTTAATTACAATGGAGCAGAGTTTCTGATACATGTTAAGACATATTTGATATCGGGTTCTAATTCAAACTTTGGTCAAAGTGTGAAGTGTAACTTCAGTTTCTACTTCTTGCTAATTTAATACCATTATCAAGATCATGAGCACAAATATCGATAGGTCATCTTGATGCTCCAACATACCCCACGATAGCTTTAGTTTGTGTCTGAGACACTTTGCTCATTGCCTGACTTTACACTTAAATAATGGCCTGTTATGTCCAGAGTAGAGGTCAAGATCAGAGTAGAGCCTGAGCTATTCGATTGAATGACCTGTAACAGCACTCTCTCCCCTACTGCTTTTGATAACAGTATTTTGAGCATGTGGCAGAGGCCGAGTGGGCAGTGCAGGTTCTGAAGACCAGTGGGAAGCCAGTGGCTGCCACTCTTTGCATCTCTCCAGAGGGGGACATTGATGGGGTCAGCCCAGGGGACTGCGCAGTCAGGCTTGTGAAGGCTGGTAAGTCACTTGTGATGGTGATGTTACATACCAAAATTATCTATTCCATTATACACCACTGTGCACCGTTTTTCCATATTAATCCATACAATGGGTCCTAATCTTTATGATATTATGGGCAAAGTGCAAAGTCCAAAGGTCTTACACAATTTAAAGTCTAAATTCCAGTCAAACCCTGCAAGATCCTAAGTGCAAACATCGGTGGATGAGCTCAGTTCTCATATGCTACACACATACAGTAGCTTAAGTTCATGCACACAACACTTTGCCCATAATTTAAATGAGGACCCATTCACATAGTAACTGAAATGAAATTATCATTACTATAAATCACTTGTACATTTGTAGTACCTTTTCCTCAGTCTGTTGTTGTTTTCCTAATAAGCATGACACTAACCATATGATATGGTGTTCAGGGGCCCAGATTGTTGGAATCAACTGCCATCTGGACCCGCTGACTTGTGTGCGGACAGTGAAGCTGATGAAGGAGGGTCTGGAGGCTGCCAAACTGAAGGCCCATCTGATGGTACAGCCCCTGGGCTTCCATACCCCAGAGTGCAACCACACTGGCTACCTCAGCCTACCTGAGTTTCCCTTTGGTGAGCAGCATACACACTAGGGTGGTCCTTATATGGGGTAAAAAAAAATTTGGGGGAAATGTTCAACTCTCACCCCCTAAATGTGTTAGGATATCAATAAAAACACACTGTGCAAAATTTTGAATTGTTCCTACAATATCTAGAGGTAGCTCAAGGCCTTTGAATATTCCGGAATTGCTAATTTTTGCAGAAATTGTACCATTTAAGAACGCACAACAAAATAAAATGCAATATTATTTGTTGGTCAGACTATATAATAAGGAGAATAGCAATAATAAACAATGTCAATTAAATCAATAGCCTAATGAAATAAACAATGAAAATGAGGGGGGGGGGAAGCGATAATGAACAATAATGTCCATTCAATCAATAATATAAAAACTATAACATGGTAAGACTACATTAAAGAGAATATCAATAGTAAACAACAATGTCAAATTAATCAACAGCCTAATGGAAATAAAACAATATTTTACAAACCATAACGCATAAGAAGCGCTTAAAGAACTAAGTGCATGTTGAACAGATATGCCTTTAGACCCTCTTAAATGGCCAAAAACTATCACAGGAACGGAGAGCACTGGCCAACTCATTCCACCAACATGGAACCACTGAGGAAAAGAGTCTTGAATTTGACCTAGCATTTATGACTGGTCGACACAACAGACACTCATCACAAGACCGCAGTGGGCGGTTGGGGATGTAACTTGATCATTGAATTAAAATAACAAGGAGAAGATCCAGTCAGTGTCCAGGGCCAAAGGCCAAAGTGAGAGATTTAAATTGTATCATCATATTGTACAGTTGTACACCCGGGACGTCCTTTTTCTCTTTGGGCCAGAAGAAAGTCTCTATCTTCTGGATTCTTGAGATGAATGAGTGCATCTTGATGTGCGATATCAAACAGGTCTCCCAACTGGTCTACGAAGGCCTCTACATTGCACTGCTGAGAATCAGAAGTTCTCTTGGCATTTTTCTTCAGCTTCTGCCATTTGTTGTGAAGTGTTTTGTGTGATGTTGGGGACATTTGTGTGATGTTGGGGACGAACGGGAATCCTAGCCTTGTCCTAGAATACCAAGACTTCTTTGATCACCGCTGTTGCACTTTCATGCAGTTTTTTTTCAATGTTTTATGGTAATATTACTACAAACATAAAACCTTTGTTCCAGTCATTTCAGTCTCTTCTGATCCAAGTAACCATATAGCGGATTTGCTTCATGTTGCTTCAGCCATTGTCTCAAGTGTATATTGTCTATTGTGCTTCATTCACATTGATGCTTTGAAAGACATATCACAACTAAAACAGGAGTTGCTATGAATTGCTCACAACAGCATATTATTGGGAAATACCGGAATCAGCAGATGAGATTAGCAAATCAGCATTGCAAATTTGAATGGACAATATGGAATTCCCATTTCAGTGTGGTCACCAATAATCAATACACATTATCATTGACTGCATGGTCAAATAAGTCCATTGCTGCCATAAGCATATATTATTAAACAATTATACATGCTAGGACAATGTATCAAATAATACGCAAAAAAAATCCTGAATATGCACACTGCACAGTATGTGTTAAACTTCAAAGGTCTTGAGCAACCTCTAAATATTGATTAATATTGATAAAACTTTGCCCAATTATTTTTTTTATTTATTCAAACATATTGGTGGGGTGAGAGCATGAACTTTCAAAAGTTGAAAAATAAGGACCACCCTAATACACACCCTGTTTTCAAAACTCATACATGTATAATCCCATTCCCCTGAGAAAAGTCACATAGTCAATTTCTCTGCAACCATGTACAATCCAATTCCCCTGTGCAAAGACAACCTATCAATTGTTGAAGCAGAGAAATTGTATATATTTTTTTTTGTATTTTTTTTTAAATATAAGTTCATTTTTAATTTGATGCCAGCAATGCGTTTCATTCGGGACAGAGGCATGTTTACACTGTGTTGCATCACCTCTTCTTTTAACAACAGTCTCTAAACATTTGAGAGATAGTTGCTGGAGTCTGGAGAGTGAAATGCTGTCCCATTCTTGCCCATAATAGGATTTGAGCTGCTCAGTAATCCGGGGTCTTCTTTGTCGTGTTTTCCGTTTCATGATGCGCCAAATGTCTGGACTGCAGGCAGGGCATTTTAGTACCTGGAATCATCTACTATGGAGCCATGCTGTTATAATATGTCCTCAAATATACTGTTCAAAAAAATTAAGGGAACACTTCAATCATACACTGGATCGGTACTATGACACTGTTTGGTTCTGAGCACAAGTAAAACTGTTGAGGCGAGTGTTTTATTTTGCAAGAACTGTCAGACATTTTGTGAATGTAGTTTGAGAATGGAGAAAAGGGTGGAAGGTTTCAAAAAATGTGTTTTAACAATTGTGGAAAACTGTAAGTGTTCCCTTCATTTTTTTTGAGCAGTATATTTAAGCCCATCCTTGAAAAACACCTTGCCTGAATGGCAGGATATGTTGACACAATGAGCAATGAGCTTATATTTGTCTTAAAATAGTAAAATTCCTCAATTTCAACTTTTGACATGTCTATGTTTTATTTTCAATGAAATACGGGTTTACATCGTATGCAGATCATCACATTCTGGTTTTTTTTTAGTTGTGTGGATGTGTTTGTGTCCTAACCGCAATGTGTGTTTTCAGCACTGGAGGCGCGGGCAATGACCAGGTGGGACATGCAGAAGTATGCCAGGGAGGCGTACAAAGTAGGAATCCGTTACATTGGAGGCTGCTGTGGGTTTGAGCCCTATCACATCCGCGCTTTGGCAGAGGAGCTGGCCCCAGAGAGAGGCTTCCTGCCCAAAGCGTCCGAGAAGCATGACCTGTGGGGGAAAAGTCTGGAGCTGCACTCCAAACCCTGGGTGCGGGCCAGGTGAGTTGTTGAATAACTTTTACGCTTGTTCCCAGCTGCTGGACCATTCTGTTGTGGCATTTGTTGTTTTAGGATCAATCAGGAGTTAGGTAACTCTTACACTCTTACTCCAGAGGGTTTATTATTCTCTCTTGCAACATTTGCAGGATTCATTCTATAGTTCAGTGTTTGTGTAGTTTGCACATTTCATATTGACATTTTAAGTTTGAGGCAATTTTCATTAACAACATTAATGATTCGTTGCAAGGCTGGGAACAATGAGGCTTGGTGTGTTTTTCTCCTCCTCCTGAAGGGCTCAGCGGGGGTTTTGGGAAAACCTGCTGCCGGCATCAGGACGACCGAAGTGCCCCTCTATGGCAACTCCTGAGGATTCGACGGCCACCTAGCCAATTCAGCTGGACAGTGCTGTAAATGCTCCTAGTTCTTACAACAAGAAAAATAAAAAAACAAATGTAAAAAAATGCTAAATTGTCTTTCTGAATATGTAAACGCATTGAATAAATGTTTGAGATTGTTTACTTGAGTTGTATTTTGAGGTCACAATGAAGTATTACTTTAATGAACTGTTTCTATCTTTTAGAGAGAATTTAGAGTTATGTGTTTAAGTATATAAAATGCTGAGGTATTGTACAGTAATAAATCAGCATATGAGATATAGTTTTAAGCAGAGATGTAAAGAGATGCCACCACCATCATAAATCCTGTATGTTTTTTTTTAGCATGTGAATTTATGTTTGCTAATTATGTTGTAAATATTTTTATGCTTCTTTGATGTGTTTTAGCATGCTTTCCAGGGATGGGGGAGGGATTATTCTGAGTCACTCTCTGTAAAGTTGCCACAGGCTTTAATTCCACAATTGTTTTGAAACTGTACTCTTTACCTTCATTTGAAAGTTGTATGGCACTAGCACCCTACAAGCTTTGTAACAAAAAAATATGCATCAGGAGAAGGAAGCACTACAAGGCTCCGATGGCTCATCCAACAACAGGGGCCTGATGTGGGTACATTCATAGAAACTACATTTCAGGAAGCTGCCGGTGACACACACATATATATATGTGTGTGTGTGTGTGTATATATATATATACAGTATATATATATATATTCAGTATATGAGCATAGGCAGACAGTAACGATAGCTAAATCAACACTAACTGTTTTGTGGGCAACTACTTTCCTTCAAATTCAGTATGGAACACAGCTCACTACTTTTAGACCAAAACTGCTGGTGTAAATCAGACATTGTTGAACTGGCTGTTTTAGTACACGAAAATTCAAGTCTAAGCATGCTGTAGCTATTAACAGCAGATGAGCAACAGTGGTCCTGGTCCCCCTCCTCCTCCATCAAGTGTCCGCATTGGAAGTCCCCACCACAGAGCACACAGCAGAGTCTGCAACTCACCACAGAAGAGAGAGAGAGCATGCTGCTGATTCCCCCACCCCCACTGAACCCAGCTGCTATAATCATAGGTCCTCACATCTGGTGAGCTGCCAGTGGCAGAAAGCTTAAAGGAGACAGCGCAGTCACTTGAAAAGCCATTATGTCTACAGCCCTTTGAGAACTCTTTTGGGAGGACTGTTTGTGAGCTGTTTAAGGGAAATGCCAGTGAAACGAGCCTGCACCATACTGTTCACATGCTCTACTTTTTTGGTCATCTTTGTTGCCACTTTGGTAAATTGAAAAAGTTCATGGGAGTTCAAGTTCATATGTATTCACATTAGAAGATTATTTTGGTTTTACCTGCCTTATCATTGCCTATGCAATCACGTGTGCAGGGGTATGCCACTGATTTTGCATATGGAATCAAAATTCATAATCAAGAACTGTGAAGAAGAGTAAATGACCCTAAATGTCCTTAAGAATATAAACATCCCAATTCAGATGCACAGTTTCTGCAGAATTCAGTTGATTACGGTCTTTATTATGACATTGTTTGCACAGGATTCAAACATGTTGCAGACAGCTGGATTTGAGTTCACTGGAAAAAAAATCTGTTGATGTTTGACCATATTTTAAAAATCATTAACATCTAACAGGGGAAACATTTTATCAATAGGTCATTCACAGACCTAAATATAAGCCAGATGGTCTCAACTAGATTTCACCCACGTCATAACAAAACTGAGCCTAGCAACAACAATGTTGCATGCTATTAATTAGGTTGAAACTGTGCATTTTAAGAATCATAAGTATCATGATGATCATGCAGTCTGCGTATATATTTGCTGAGTCCATTTTTTCTTTTATTAAACTGTGAATTATTATAATAATCATTATCATATGAAGGTGCACTGACCTGAATTCACCTCTGACAGCGTTTAAACAGAACCTTGAAGTTATTCATTAATGCTCTATTTGTATTTGCGTGTGTGTGTGTGTGTGTGTGTGTATGTGTTGTGTGTGTGTGTGTGTGTGTGTATATGTGTGTGTGTGTGTGTGTGTGTGTGTGTGTGTGTGTGTGTGTGCGTAGTCGTACAAAGTCAAATGACCTCATTTCACAGTACAGTGAAGACAATTTTATAGAGCAAAGTCATGCAGATCCCCCTATTTCCTTTCTGCTCAATAAAGGTCTCAATAATATAATAGAACACACACATGCACGCACACATACACACATACACACACACACACACGTACACACACACACATGCACACACACATACACACACATGTGTTTTTGCATGTGTGTGTTCTATTATATTATTATATGCATATTTGTATGCATATCCATGTGCATATGCATACATTTATCTTATTTTCATATTGGGGTTTTTGTCTTTATTTAGATGGGACAGTGAAGATAAGGGGATAAATGGGAGAGGGGGATTGAGAGTGGGACTGGGAAATGGATGCAGGTTGGATTCCATCCTTGGTCCACATGGGCACTTCTTGAACTCATGCATAATTGGGGCTCTGGCACTCGCATCCCCAACATGGAATACTACATATTTCAATATACTTTATTAGTATGTTAAAACTTTATAGTATCTGTCTATTATCAATACATTTAATGTGTTCATATGATCCATACAAGGATAATGACAGAGCATTACTGATCTAGAGATAGGTTTTCATCAAAGGCATGATATGCCATTGATATTACACAATACCAAGACTATTATGTTCTTTCCAATACACAGATGAAACACTTTTCAGAATACTTTTAATATTTGATAACAATCTCCTTTAATACATTATAAAGCAGAGATCCAGAATTACAGAATATTTGAAAATACTTAGTATTAAACAATGCATTCTGTGTCACAGTACATCATCATCTTCACTCTGCGTGACATTCTGAGTAACCTGCATATTTCAGGTCTGTCTGAAGCCCCATACCAGCAGCGTAAACAGTAAACAACTTCCTCCCTTTGCACAGCCCCTCTGTCATTCACAAACACAACTGCAATTTTTGGCATGGATGCCGTGTTTGTGTGTGTGTGTGTGTGTGCGTAAAAGAACACAGCTGTCCTATTGTTCTCTCTTCTAATTGCATGGCTGGGGGAAAAAGCAGCAGGCGTTTTGGAAGATATTGCCAGAAGAGGGCACACTTTAGCCAGGATCCACACAGGAAAGCAGCGAGGACTTGTCCATGCTTTTGCTGTTTGTAAAGCTTGTTTGTGATCTTCACAATATCATAAGGGACTGATCTTTCTTCACTGTTTAACATTTGGAATCATTCCTTTTAATAAATTCTGACCAATAAGAAATGACTTAGGCTCCTGATTGCGCGAAGGTGTCCACAACAGTTCATTTCTTCATAGGAAACCAATTAACAGTATAAATAAAAATCAATTTTAAATCTCGTTGAGGTCAGCCATCCCTGAGGGTTTGGCAGTATGAGTGTTCCACCAATTAACAAGAGCTAGGAATATTCAAGGGAAGACCTTGGAGGGTCAAACCTACAATACAATTTAAGTTACTGGTCCTGATGCCAGAATTGGTTGTAAGCACATTATACAGTGATATCACAATTGCCTTTGGGAAATGTCATGCCCAAATGCCCCTTAAATGCCCATGCCCCTTACATCTGAAGAGTGTAAGATCACTGCAAGAAAAAAATCTTACTTAGCAGAACATAACACTTTCTGACACTAAGTTTGGAAGCCTGTGACCCAGAATATATTTGTAGGTGTCAAACAACACTCTGAGGGAAGAGGCCAGGGAAGGCCTGCAGGACCAGAGATGAAAGACAGTCAAAGGCAACTGCTGGACTGGCAAACTACCAGACAGAGGGATTTAAATGCAAAGACCCCCCCCCCCTCTCAGAGAAAGCCTACCTACTTCTCACAGTGCACACATTACACTATCTCCATGTCTCCATTGATCTTGTGGCTGATATAGAATTACAGCAGTGAGCTAAGATGAACAAATAACCCATTTAACTATCAGTTATCAGGTGTGAATATAATCTATTCCTCAGCAATTGCCCTCTCCACGACGACAGTGCCGCCTCTGTTGAATGCTCTGGACTGCTAGGACTTTCTTGGGGTATGAAGCAATGTCTCAGCAGATCACCTATAAAAACGTATGGGGGGAAAAGGCTATAATTAGCCTTTTTGTGCATAAAGTTGCGGCAACTACAGCAGTGTTCCCAACCCTTGGAAGTGAGTGAAGGACGTTACGTAAGCCTAAAAAATCCTGAGCCACAGAGAAAGGACTTATCCTGGCACAGATTGATATGATTCATTGCGGGAGCCGCATCCCCGCGCTGGCGCGCGAACAATAACGGCGCGTAGCAGAGGGAGATCACATTCCGCTCAAGGTTCCCCTCAGCTCCGTTTTCGCTGAGCACACAGAGGAGAATGGCTTTGATCGTTTATTTTCCCTCTTTCTCTATGACCACCCCCCTCTGGCTAATGCGGCTCTCCTGTGCTCTCCCAAAAAGAATAGCCTAATGTAATCTGTAATGACCTTTTAAAAAACAAACGCTTTGACACTCAGCTAACGTTATCCGATGTAGCATCACCGATTCAGACACTGTGAGAAACGTTTACGCACGACAGGGAGTTGGCCTTGGAGCAAAATGGAGGAGCCACTTTCCCTCAGTGAAGCACACATCCATAATACATCATAAAGGAAGCGCATTGTACTACATTAGAATGCGACTGGAATAACTGGTTACCATGAGTATGATTATAATTATTAGGGTGGAGCAGTTGGAATTTATAATAATCTGTAATGATGTAGAGTGACTGCATTATGATGCACTATAAATGCAGTTTTGTGCATTATAGATGAACAATAGGCTATGCAATATATATTGAAAGGAGCGAGATATAGAAGACATGTTTGAGATGCATCCCATGTGGTCTCAGTTTTTAGACAACCAAGAGAATACTAATTTCCTTTGTACATCTGTAAATTCAACATTATGGTCAATCCATACAATACGTCAATCAATACAATACGTTTCACTGAACCAATCTTCACAACTAATCAGTTGTAATACAATCCACAAGTGCTTTCATTTATTTTTTTCTCATATTGAACAACAGTAAACAGAGCAGGGTTATGATATCTCTACATTGTTAATGGCTTAATTTTATTTTCCAGGAAACCCTATGGTAAACATCATCATAGATATATTTCCTGAATAATCTTTTTTTCCATTTCTGATACTTACACCTTTATCCTTTTCTTCCACCATCCAGTTCCAGTCACATCCATTCTCATTTACTGCTATTACAAATGTTCAAATCTTTCAGTTCATAATATTGTACTTCTAAAAAATAAATACTTTGAGGTAACCAAATGGAACCTTTCATTAATACATTTTATAATCAAGATCAAGATATTTGATATTAAGATGCGAGTTCAAAAATGGCAGAGTCCAGTGTCGCCACTGCTTTCACAAGAGCAGCAAAAAGATATAATAACATCAGGTTCACCCGCACGAGTCCAGTATAAATATAGTTTGTATATAAAAACACAAACGGGAAAAAGAAGATTGTTTTTTACCTTCTGTCAACCGTCTGAATGAGTCAGTCGCACCTGTGTGGGCCCAGCGCAGGTAACCGCAGGAACTGAACACTTGACAACTCAAACTAAAACGATGGATCTGAGGCCTCACTTGGTATTGCTCGGAACATACAGGCCTGTGTTGCACTTCGCGTCCACATTTCATGATAAAGGTGACCCTTCCGGAAGTTGCGATGCATTGGCGACTTATTGCCCTCTGCCTTTTCAAAAAAGAACGAGGCAGCTCTTGAAGGTCAGCAGAGTCAGAGCAAGCCGATCAAGTCTGGCTACAACACGCGGCTCTGGGATTGTGAGAACTATGTCACTGAAGAGGTTCACACTTCACAGTCAGCCATTGATACATTTCCATAGCAGCTTAGTTCACTTCATCTCCCCGAACACCAATGAGACTCTTAAGCACAGTGCATCAACTGGATAGCATTGATTAAGAGAAGACACAAAAAGGGTAGAGTAAAGTTTGAAGACTGAATAAAGAGTGGTAAAGATTGGATAGTCTAGAAGAGTATAAGGGCACAGGTAGAAAGGCAAGTGCCCATTAGGGAAATTCTACTCTAATTTAATCCTATGTTTTTGAGTGCTGCATATTTGGTGCAATCATATTCTTTTTGAAGAGGAGAGTTTTTCACAAAAAAAAACAATAAATAAAAAAGGCAGGACCTCCGTCAAATCTTGCACCTAGTGACACATTGGTTTTGGGTGTTGTATGACCATGTTTCTGAGTGATGGTTGGTTGGCTCCTCTGAGGAGTCGGCTCTAGCTGCTGCTCTCGATAAGCTTGGCCAGGTTGTCTCGCAGCTCGGTCAGCTCGAAGATCTTCCCATCCAGGATCTCCAGCAGCGTCTTGAGGTCCTTGCGGAAGGTCTCCTGTTCCACCTGGCTGTTGTCAAGACGTTGCTCCAGGGCAGACAGCTGCCCCTCCAGCTCCTTGTTGCGCAGGTCTGTCTCCTGCAGACAGGAGAAAGATATTTTCATGAGCACTCAAATTCACCATACGCAAATATACAGTGTCAGCCATCAGACTCTGGACGGTTGGCAATTACTTAGACAGGAACCTGTATCAATCAATGTCACCCTGACATTTTCAAGTGGAAAAGGCCAACTGGAAACTGTACACCATAACGTGGAATTATCTGATCCATTCAAAGCCGTGGAACATCTTGTGCTGTGTTGTAAAATGGTACCCACCGTTTGTACTTAATCATGAAACTTACTCTTCTTAGTCATTTCTTTCTGTTTTGACATTGTATGCAGAGTGATTTCAATTAATCTTCTTCTAAGTCTTCTGGTTACCTGTAATTTTTGAGCAAGAGCATCTTTCTGTTCCTGAATTTCCTTAGTCCTGTCCACTTCTTCTTTCAATCTCTCAATTTCCTAGAGTGGTAGGAGAATGAAATAGAACAAATCATAAATGCTCTATATTATATCCATAAACTCATTTAGTAGTACTTCAAAGTAGCATATACATACACAAAATTATGTCATGTTAAGTCATGTGTTTTGATCTAATCATAAACTTATCACCATTGGCTTGATTATCAGTAAATCTACTTGACACAGGGAATGCCTTGATGCCTTGACAAGCCTGTGGCGGGGAGAACTGTACCTCTTCTTTAGCCTTTAAAGCGGACTCCAGCTCCTCTATTGTTTGATTTAGCTCAGTCTTCTGGGATTTGATCACATTTGTCTGGCCACTCATACACTCCAGTTCTGTCACCTAGAGCCAAACCAAATACCAAGACAAATCGGTTGTTAAAATACAGTTTCTATTTTGTGTCGTACTTCAAACATGTCAGATGCCTGAACTGTGGTTCTGCTTTGCCCACACACAGTCAGTGTGAGAGAGAAAAACACACACGCACACACACACACACACACACCCATACACCACACACACACACAACCTCCCAAGCTCAGGCACGTCACTCAACAGCTCCTCCGTATCCTTTCCTTCACAGTCCTAACACCTCCTCATCGCAGCCCCCTCCACCTTTCAGATTTGTAATTCTGCTCATCATCAAACTCAAGCTGTTCCATCCACACGTTTTTTTTTATTATCACTTTTTCTTCCCACGGCTGCCTTCTCATCTGCCATCTCACCCACTACTAACTACTGTACTCCCTGTCTCGCTCGGCCCCTGCGGTTCAAATCCCACAGTGCCTCACCCTTTTGTGAAGCCTCTCGGCCTCCTCCTGATAAGCTGCCAGCTGTTGTTTCCACTGCTTGACGTTGGCTGTGGATTCGAGAAGGGCGGCCGTCAGCTTGGCATTGTTGCCTTTCAGCGCTGCCAGCTCTGCCTCCCAGTGCTTGGTGATTGTGGGGCTGCACGAGAGACAAAGACAGGAGAGAGAGAGGCAGAAAGAGAGAGAGAGAGAGAGAGAGAGGGAGAGAGAGACGTCAACGTTTGAGACATCTCTGTCAAAATACTACGGTTGATTTTGTGCTTGTTCTTGTGTTCTCGGGGGCCGAGGGAGTTGGAACAATTAGAGTTCTTTTTGGTGAGAAGCAGGACAAGGAAGTACTGGAACAGTGCATAACATCATCACACAATATATCAAACCACCAAAGATGAACCATATTTCCCACATTTCTAAAACATGAGCATTACTGGTTGCTTAGCATCACCTGCTATATCTGCAAAATGGTCAGCTTCTGTTCATAAATAACCTAAATGTGGTCACATATTGTGAAATTCTCTTTCATTGCTGAGCACCACTCACTCTCTGTAGGCCAGATTGGGACACAAAACTTCCCCTGCCTGAAAGGAAACCGGAAAACCTGCTTCAAAGCTTTTTAACTGAAGACAGAAAACAGCACAGGCAGACACAGAGTCTTAAATATTTGTGGTCATCATCGAATCTAATTAAATCTGAACCCCACATCAGTTAATCACATCCATGGGCTTCGGTAATCGGCTCTAGTGCTCAGAGGGTGACGGTGACTGGGCAGCAACCCATGGTAGGAGTCACACAGAGGGTGGTAGAGAGAGAGAGAGACAGAGAGAGAAAGACAGGCAAAGAGGATGAGTGTAGCATGCTATTCACTGGATCAGATGGTGCATGACTGACGAACGCCAATCTGTTGTTCAAATGTCAGATAATACCACTTGTAAAATCAGCCAATAAAATACATCATGCTTGATAAATAACAATGGTTCCCTGTTTTTGCATAAAAATAGCTGCATCGCAAGGACCTAATAGTGTGAACCTCATATTGTACACAACATATTGACACTTCCAAAGACTGTACTTTGATACTGAAACTTTGACATGTGAAAAACTTAATACTGTAATTGGAAATAGATCATTGAAGCGCTTTGCATACCCATAGGATTATCCAGTGGCAACCCACTAACACTCCTGCACCCAGAACAATACAATTCAATTACACATTACTGCAGTAAAGCATTGCTGTGGGTATCAGATGGGTTTGGCTCTCAGAGTCTACACAGACATGTTCCAAAACATTACACAACAGCACCAGCCCACGTACAGTACAGCAATGCCTCGTGTGAACGGCAAGCACATGTGCGACGCTCAATACATTTCAATGGCCCATCTCAGCAGCAGTGTGCCAGAGGCTGTAGCAGTTCCGTACTGAATTTCCAAGTAAAAGGAAAACAGCAAGGCTTTGAACAAGCTCCCTGTGTTTCCCAGGGTCACTGATGTGGTGGTGAGTTCGTGTTAAGATCCACTTGAGGGTGGGCGGCTGCCGTGAAGCACCACGACCCATCTCTCCATCATCACCCCCACCACACACACACACACAAACTCACACACACACACACACACGTACAAACATCAGCAGCAGCACGCTCACACTCATCCACACACACATGCATCATCCACGGAGAGAGAAAAAAAACCCACTGTGTGTGAAAGGCGCCCACTCGCTATGGCATGGGAGGCTAATTCTCTCTCTCTCTCCCTCCCTCTCTCTCTCTCTCTCTGTGTGATTTCTCAGAAGTCCCCCACGGTGCCCGGCAGTGATTACATAACAGCGCGCACACGAGCACAAACCGCCACCGCTGTTGCCACCACCACCGCCGCCACCATATCTATACCTTCAAACGGTGACGCAAGCCTCACAGACAACAACTCGTCCCACTCTCTCCCCACACCTACAGACTAGCAGGCGTGACAAAAAGGAGACGCACAGGCTCTTAAGGGCTCAGAGACAGAGAGAGAGAGAAAGATAGAGAGGCAGGGATGGCAGAGACAGAGCTCCAGGTCCTCAGTTTCACCACTCTGATAGCGTCCACATGATGCCTGCGAAGAGCAGAACACTCACAAACAGCCAAGAGAAGACATGGTAAGTCAGACGCATAATATATTTTTTTTTCTTTATGTATATCTTATTCTTATGACTGACGCCTTACAATGATTATTCCATTAATTTTACTGATAGTAGAGTTGAGGCAATTCCAAGCTACTATTTCAGAAGAACTGATGGATGCCCATGTACGTTAGGTACATGAGTATCTGATGATCTGCACAATGTGACTATGTGAACTTTTCACCTCGAGTACATTAAGAACAGCATACAGCATACAGAACAGCAAGATGAAGTGTTAACTTCAGTGGTCACTTGAAACATGGCTTTGCAACATATTCAGCACTAACCACATTCTTCACTCTCAGAGGACCGTGTGTAAACTTTGAGCGAATGGTAGCTTGTCACTGTGCATGAAACTGTATTCAAAGATCATTTTACCGGGAGCTTGTCTTGAGTGTAATTTCAGAAGTAACTGTTCTGTTGCTATGGCACCATGTGAGAACATAATAAAAACTCTTGCAAAACATCTGTGTTATGCCTATAAATGTTATGACTTTTTTTCAAATAATATGTACTCACACCACCATAATCACACAGACAGAATAAGTCAAAAACAAATAAATAAAGAGGCATGCAAATGAATGAATGAATGAGCCCTTTATACTATACTACTCATAAAAATCACAGCTTATAATTAAAGTGTATTATATTGTATATGACACATCTACACATAGTGTATGTGGTAAGGTTAAATTAAAATGCACGGTGTGTGTGGATGACACACAGTGGCTCACATTTGAAATAATATTAGTGTAATATACCATATAGAATTTGGTTAAGTGCATCTTTTAGCCTTTATTAGTCTTTATATTTCTGTAATTTTATTTCACAAGACATGTGTTTTTGTGTGTGTGTGTATGTGTGTGTGTGTGTATGTGTGTGTGTGTGTGTGTGTGTGTGTGTGTGTGTGCGCACGTGTGTATATGAGTGCGCACGTGTGTATATGAGTGCATGTGTGTAAGCACCTACTTGCATGTGTGGGCATATGTATGTGTGTGTGTGTGTGTGTGTGTGTGTGTGTGTGTGTGTATCTGTCTGGCTCATTAACTGGGGTGCGTGCCTGAGTGTGTGGGTGTGTGTGAATTATCAACACCTGATTGAACACAATTATGGAGGTTTGGACACCATCACCCAAAACCATGTGCTAAAAGCTGTGAAGTCATCAGATTTTCAGGCATGTGATTTAAACAAATACATTTAATATGAAATCAAATGCATTGATAAGAACATGCATCAATTTCCAATATAAAATAAAATTCAATCATTCATTCATTCATTGATGCCATTTTAATTTGCCATTATTTGCAAGCCTTCGATTCATTAAATTTCAATGAAGCTTATTCATCCTACAGAGATTCTTGACAGCAAATTAACCTCCTTCCTTTGAAGATAATATAATGGTAAGTAATGAGGACAAAAGGAATACTTAGTGTAGGATTTTAGTTACACAAATGTTCCACTTAATTTTCATGCAGTTGATCCCCCAATGCACATTCACTGTGTTTATTTGTCTTATTTGTGCTTTTGCCGTCACATGCTTGTAGCGGTAACAAGTAATAGAAAGTGCACCAGACTACATCTAGCTTCTCAGTGGTGTTACATAGATGTGTGAATATGTTCCAAATACAGCATGCTACTGTTACTTTACTGGAAAGACAGACAAAAATATTTAGTCTGTTAAAGTAATGACGGTGATGACGGTAAAACGTAGTGCACAGGGTGCATAGAGTGTAGTGTGCATTCTGGAACTGTAGCAAAACAGTTCAGTTTGGATAGCCATCTGCTATCTAATACATAGAGTACACTTAACTTACTGATGTGTGTGGGTGTGAGAGTTACGTCATCATGCATCTCTGCAGAACTACACGTCTACTACTTGTTTTCAATACTAGCTTGCAACATGTATCAAAAGCAAGTAAACCATTTATATTGGATTATCAACTGGATAAAAATATGATTAATATGTCTATACTATGTACAGTTTGATAGCAAATATCATTTTGAAGATACCAAACGTATGCACAGATGTTTCTGAGATTCTGCTGCAAATAATAATGGAGACTGTCTACTATTACATTACACATTCAAATTATTGAACAAAACTGACAAAAACAAATAAAAATCAATGTGTACACACTAACGTTACATAAATACACATCATTACAACACAAAAGAGAAGAATGTATTGTTTGAAATCATCCTCAATAAAAACACCTACAGTATAGCAACTTACAGCCAGAGCACATTTCACTACAGACACAGTTCTGAGGAACAGTCATGATTCAAACAAGGAAGATCACTGACAAGATACAGTATAAGCCATTCAAACAATACAGCACCATCAAAGTGCTACAGAAAAGACCCGGAAATGTCTTAATAAAAATTACAAAAACTGAAAAACCCAGATTGTTTGCACAGGAAAAGCCCTCAAACTTTGCATTTTAATTAATAACATCTTCCAAAAATACTATATAGGTTTCGTTGCCAGTTAGAATGCAAAATGCCCTTCATAAGTGATGTGTTACATTGCATTTCATATAGGTCAGCACTAACAGTTCAGGAATGCAATGCCCCAAGAACTTGGAGACTCAGTGTGGAATGCCAACAACAGGAGATACAAGCTGAGAGTTGTAAACAGTAAAACGTGCTCAGAGCACAAGTCCTGGCAAAGGCGCTACGCCTATCAGAAGGAGCACACCAAGCATGCTTTAAACTCTTGTCTGGAAGAAAAAGAAGAAATGCAATTTATTTTGATTGTGAATTCAGCACGACAAAGCAAACAGTCCTTTTGACTGATTGAACAGAATTTTAAGTATGTGTCTTATTATCACCCTTTGTTGGACTGTCAGATTTTCATTTTTCAAAAATGTGTGTGTGTCCTTGACTTTTTTGCATTTGAACAATGACGTAAAAGAAGAGCTGTTCAAACAGAACATCACACAGCATCACTGAGCACTGTTGAGATCAGTTTGTGCTTGAAATCAATCAGTCTAACATGAATTACACTGCATGAATATTAACTTCCATGAGTTTTACCCTTGAAAATATGCTTTGCACTAGTTGATGTCACTAGTTGAAGGTCACTAGTTGAAGGTGACACTTAAGTGAACTTGCCATTCTTATTACTGTTATACATTTATCCTCTCAGTTCTCGCACTATCGTCCACTTTGGGAGAATATACTGTATCTGAGCTTAGCATTAGCCTGGTCATTTAATTTGGGCATATTACGGTACATGGCAATTATGTACCATAAAAATAACTACTCCTCGTAAAGGCTATAACAATTACACACACACACATTTACACTGTTAACATGTAGATGTGGAGTATTACTCAGTAAGTGCTATGGGGAATGTTGGTTATTTTTGTGGCCAAACTTTTGCATGACAGGGCCAGTAAACACTGAGTCATAAAAGAAGTGGTTTTCACAGTGAAACCAGACTTAGAAAATGTAAGATGTGGACAAGTGCACAGCACATGGCCTGAAGAAGAGACAATTTGTCTTACTGTCTGATAAGAGAGCATGGCACTTTGGGGTGTGCGTTACACACTACAGGAGCGAGACTGAGTTGGGTCTGTTTACCTGTGTGTGAAAGACTGTGTGATCGGTAACGGCTCTGGCAGTGACTCGGTGATGGGGGTGGGGACGTCTTGGGGTGACATGGCCGCGTCGTCCCCGGTGCCGTTCACGCTCTCAGGGGTCAGAGGTGACTGTATTTCTCCTGGCGCTGATTCCTGACACCGCAGACAGAAGAGAACATGTTCAAAAATTGCCCAAACATTACCGAAATAAACATTTACAAAGCGGTCCAGCTAAGGTTTTTCTGTCCAATTCTAATATGGATCACTCAGATGACCACTTCTATCATGAAGTTCAAGTATTTCCTCTCTTCGCCTGATCACACTCCACATCAAAAATGGAGCAGTCATCCCAAAATGTTTCCACAACACTGTTTAAACAGACAGGGTATGGACCCTTTCAAGAGAGTTCCATTATCAGCATCATAGTTGGCCCCACAAGACTTCCGTTTTAACATTCCATATGTTATCTTAATGCAGAGGAAGTAGATTGGGGCCCAAATAAAACGTTCAAGCATTGTTTTTGTTTTTATTGTTGAAAGGGTCTATATCAATTGAAATGAGTAGTCCACTGTGTGTCCAGCCTACCTGAGAGGGCGAGCTGGCCAGATCCATCTTCTCTAAGGACTTCTCCTTAGCTAGCCGCGCCGCCTCCTTATACTCGGCAAATTTATCTGCGAACTGGAAGTTGACATGATCAATACCACTACACACAGGGCTAAAGCCACCATTAGAAATCCATTTACCTCCATACCCCGTGAAATTGTAAATGGGAATACGTAAGCAATAATCAATAACCACCAAGTTGAAATGGTGCGTAAAGGATCCAATATAGAGTAATATTGCATTTTAAATGTCAAAGCTCATCCATGAGAAATGCTTAATGTATAATGTTAGCATTTCCTAGCATTTGTATACCTAACTAGCAAAGACGTTGACAGTCACACGCATTACATACACAGGGTGCAATGAAAAAGGCAAAGACTGTGGGTCATGTTCAGACCATAGAGGTTCCCCACTTCAGTGTGAGGTGTTCAGCCTACTGCTAATGGCACACATATCATGGGTATACCCCCCCCTCTCTCTCTCTCTTTCTCTCTCTCCGTTCACCCCTCTAATACACTTAAACAGCTCTCTCCATAATTACATAACAGCCCTGCATTCGTCAAGTCACTGGGGAGTACAGGGAGTAAGAGACACCCTCTCCTCATTCTCCAGAAATCAAAGCTAATCACATTCCTCCTGTCTGTCCTCCTGTAGTGCTGTAGTGCAGTTAGAGGATGGAGTGAGAGAGAGAAATAAAACAATCACAGTTATAATTTCAATATGATGCCTTTGAATGTTTCCAGCCTTTCTAGCCTGTCTGAGCAGAATTGTATTGCCCATGAAACTCTATTTGCTTAAGGAATTAGATAATGGAGCGGTGCATTGGACATTAGTAATGTAAAGTCAATAGACATTTATAATGTAATAGGCAAGTATGCACACCATTAGTATATACTGTACAACATAATATCTCAAACTCAGGAGGTGTACAGTTGACAGAGTGGGTAGGTTCAGATTTCTCGCTACGCTTATCTCTGAAGGGGCCGAGCAGCTCACGAAAACAGCCCTGTCGTGGTTGCAGTGAAAAGACCCAGCGACTTCTCCTCCACTTCCGGAGGTGTTTGTGGAGGCGTGGGGTGCCTAGGCAGTGAACCTCCACCACAGCACCAAGGAGAGAGAAAAATCGGTGCCTGGTATGGCAATATGCCAAGCAAGCAGAGCAAACCCAGACTAAGCCGTGAAAAATGCACAAGTAATCCCTGACAGTTGCCGACAGCTTGTGCATGTGATGGGTAGTGATACAGTAATGTTGTAATGGGTAGTGATACAGTAATGCAATCCAATTTTCCCATATCATTAGACTATATGTACGTAACATTTTAATTTAGATCTTAGAGCAGTAGCCTATTACAGTAATTGCCCTGTGAATGTATTATTGCATTTTTGTTGTTAACTGAATTATTAGATGAATAAAGATGGTCTAGATCAGTGATTCTCAACCTTTTTTCAGTGATGTACCCCCTGTGAAATATTTTTTCAGCCAAGTACCCCCTAACCAGCGCAAAGCATTTTTAGTTAAGAAAAAAAGACTTAAAACAGAGCACTGTGCCATCAGTGTCTAATTTATTAAACTTTGGAACTAATAAACACATACACATACAACTTATATTTTCCTGAAATATTTATTAAATAATTAAATAATTTTTTAAGTATTTTTGCATGGATTCTACTTTTTAAATATATGTATATTTTAACCCTTTTTTTAGGGCATTTTCACTACCTTTATTCATAAGGATTTATTCTGGTCATTGTTAGTGCCACACACACATATTATATATTGTTTTTTTCCGGCAGAGTCTAGGCTATCCAGATCTGCCATCATTTCATGTATTAGTACTAGCATTGATTTTATTTTGATTTTTAAAGAATTAAAATATAAAAAGCGTATTATAAAAAATCTTATATTTTGACATGTATCTCACCACAGCAAGCTCATAGCTCTACATGCATTTCATGTGTGTGTAGGGCAGACTGTCCTAAATCTGGCAATATCATTGCCACGGTGGAGGGATTCTCTGGGGCTGAGCAATTTACAGACATATGTGGTGTGCGCCTTACAGAAATAAAAGCCATTTTTTTAATTTAGTGATTAAAAATGACATTTCTGCGCTCCATATCTGGAACACGAACTGATCTGACCTGACTTGACCCGAGTTTACGTGTGTGTGCCTGTCTGCACTCATGATCTCTACAACTTTTTACTGTGTTGCCATGAAAAAAGTAAAGGTAAAAAAGGTGTTTCTTTGTCGAACAAATTGGGATGCAATGTGAGCCTTGAATTGAATGCCATGCAGGAATTTGCTAGGATCTCCAGGTTATGAACATTCTTTGCCATAGAGAAACACACAATAGCGTTGGATTATAAACATGCTTAGCCACCAAAACAGACAAAAACGTGAGGTAAGTCGAGCTATATGAAGTTATTATTTTGCTGTCAATTCGTCTGTTTTATAACCCAGAAGGATGTACTTGGTATCAAATGATAGCTCTGTGTCTCCATTTTCATCTGACATGCGTGGCATATCTATCCAATCACAGGTCCGCAAGGAATTCAAACGAGAGTAATGGGTGTGCAGTTGGTTTTTGTACATGATGTTATTATTTTGCAGTCACTTCGTCTGTTTTCATAAGCCAGAAGGATCGACATACTTGGTACCAATTGATAGCCCTTTGTCTCCTCTTTCATCTGATATGCTTGCCATATCTATGCGTTCACGGGTTCGCAAGTAATTCAAATGAGAGTAGGGTGCGCAGGTGAACGCAGAGACTGTAAATATGATGCAATTTGATTTAATTTCATGATTTTTTTTAATCTTCATACTTTAACGTACAGACAAGTGCATGGTCAGTTGGAAAGCCCCACTTCTGCTCTGTCACACAATAAAGGCTTCTCGCTGCTATGAACAGTTGTGGAGCAATGTAGGCTAACAGAGAAGAAAGGGTGTGTTTTTTGACACACTTTGCGTAATCGGCTTCTAAGGGTTAAAATCTCACGTACCCCCTGGAGTGCCTTCACATACCCCCAGGGGTACGCGTACCCCCATTTGAGAACCACTGGTCTAGATCATTCTATATGTTCACAAATATAAGTGTGTGTGTGTGTGTGTGTGTGTGTGTGTGTGTGTGTGTGTGTGTGTGTGTGTGTGTGTGTGTGTATGGACATGTGTGAGAACACCTGTACGACTGCAGTACTAGAGTACTCGCACCTCACTGACATGACCAGCTAAGAAAGGCTGAGAGGGTAAAATAGGGAAAAAAATGTGTCTGCAATGGAGAGCAGGAAGAGTGACAGGACTGGAACATGCAAAGCAGACAGTGAGACAGCGAGAGTGAGAGAGAGAGAGTGAGAGAGAGAAGAGAGAGAGAGAGAGAGAGAGAGGGGGGTAGAAGGAAGAGAAAGAATTGAGGGGATGACAGAGGCAGAGATACTAACAGTAAATATATTTATGATGATATTTTAAGCAATATAGACAGTATAGAGAGGACAATATACTGTATACAAATATAAATAGAGAGAAACAGGAAGAGAGAGAAACAGAGACAGAACAAGAGAGGGAGAAAGAGATGAAGAGAGAATCAGAGAAGCTGTGTGTGTGTGTGTGTGTGTGTGTGTGTGTGCATCTTGTATAAGGGCTCAGTGAGAGGCGGATGTGCTCAGCCCTGCTTCTCCCCACCCCCGGTTCACGACAGAGCTTCATCATAATACAGCAGGGGAGGGAGAGAGAGTGAGAGAGAGAGAGAAAGAGAGAGAGAAGAGAGGAGAAAGGGGGAGAAGAGAGAGAAGAGGAATGAAGAGGAGGGAGAAAGATGGAGAGACAGAGAGAGAGAAGAGGAGGAGGAGAGACGAGAGGAGAGCACCACACCATGCCGACCAGCCACCCACTCAGTGATGACTGTACAGCTCCTCATTAGACCACAGTGTGTAGGTGTTCCCCAGCTCCAGAACGGAGAGACAAAGAGGGATGGGAGGGAGGACAGAGAGAAAGGGGGAGGGGGATACAGAGAGAGAAAGAAGGAACGGACAGGCAAAAAACCTAGAGACAGGCAGTGGAAAGCAGAAGGAAAGGCAGAGATGGAGAGAGAAAGAGAAGAAAGAGAGAGACAGAAAACGAAAAAGAGAGAGAGAGAAAGAAAGAGAGAGAGGGAGAGAGAGAGAGTTCCACCCACCTTTGTCAGGTGGCGCTCGGAGGAGAAGCCCAGACCGTAAACTGTGTTGGCGCGGCTGTCGGCCCACTGGCCAAACTTCTGTGACGTCTTGGTGAAAGTCATGTTTGGAGTGATAGTGCTGTTTATTATTGCCTAGGGAGAGAGAAACAACCGCATTCTCAACACCTCACATGACATTGCCAGCTGGTAACGAAATACTGCATATTGGAGTGGGGTGTAACAGTAACTGCAACAGTAACATTTGTATGGTGAAACACTGTATCTCTGGTATTAAGAGGGTTCTGCATGTCTACTTAGAAATGTTCATATTATTTTTTTAGTTCATCACCCAGAATAAGAGGAACATGATCCGCATGGAAATTGGCTTTGGTGATCTGCACACTGTAGTTGCATGAATAGGTTGAATGTACTTAAAGTCTTATTCCCTCGAGAAAAGACCGCTCACTGTGAAATGAAGGCCTTCAGGCTGTTACTGTTTGGGGCAGCCGTGGCCTTCTGGTTAGCGCTTCAGACTTGTAACCGGAGGGTTGCCAGTTCGAACCCCGACCAGTAGGAACGGCTGAAGTGCCCTTGAGCAAAGCACCTAACCCCTCACTGCTCCCCGAGCGCAGCTGTTGTTGCAGGCAGCTCACTGTGGCGGGATTAGTGTGTGCTTCACTTCACTGTGTGCTGAGCGTGTTTCACTAATTCACGGATTGGGATAAATGCAGAGACCAAATTTCCCTCACAGGATCAAAAGAGTATACTTATACTTATACTTATACTTATACTGTCTAACTGAAGAATCTGCACTGCGTATAAGGTACAACATCTCTGCCAGAGAAGCAGCACTTCAGCTACAAAGAGTAAAAAAAAACATGCAGTATATTCACATTTTCATGTGATTTAGGGACAAATTAGACAAAGACAAACACCTCTCTCCTTGGCCCTGGTCTTACAGGGATGGCCTGTGATGACCAAACAACCTCGCTCTCAGGCAGCAGCAGCACACAGAGTGTATAGTGTTAGTGGTGTCATGAACTGGTCAGTGTGTGTGTGTGCGGGAGTCCACTAATCTCATCCTCACCAAGCCAATAAACCAACAAGACTCCCCAGTGACAACGTGACTCAGAAGGCATAAATCATCAGCAGTGCATGCTGGTCCACACACACACACACACACACACACACACACACACACACACACACATAATGCTCCTAATCGAAGAGCAGGACCTTAAACACCGCCACAACCACAGGTCCCTACTGGAGTGCGGGGAGCATAAATGGTGGTTGTGGCGGTTCGTTTTTAGCTACTGCATTAGCAGACCCTGGCGCTGAGCTCATGAATCATGCGTAGGTCTCTCAGGACAGAAATAAACAGAGTGACCCATCAAGGGGAGAAGTAGCCAACCATAAGCACTTCAAAGGCCTGTAATTGAACTTGGTCCGTCCCACCGTTATAGGGCGATTACTTATTTTCACAAAGCTGCTGCCTTAATGGTTTGTGAATGCTTGTGTGTGCCAAAACCATAATGTCTATGCCATTATAGGCTATCAACCTCCCCTGACTGAGGGATGGATAAATGGATGGATTGAAGGATAGATAGAAAGATAGATAGATATCACACCTGCATTTCTCCATTCAGCCAATGGTGGCACAGCCACATATTTCCGCATTGTAAAAGGGAGCACAATATCCATGTGAATATGGTGATGGAGGAAACTAGGGTGATGCAGAGTGAGTGGGTGGCTGGGTGGGCGGATGGGATGGATGGATAGTGGCGAATGATGGAGGTGTGGAGGTGGGGGTTGGGTGTGGGGGAGACAACAACTACAAAAGCACTCTAGTCTCCCTCCCTCAGCTTCCTGTCTCATGTGTTACACAAACCACCTCCAGTCCACTGGGAAAGCAGAGTGCTCAGCCCCTCTCCTCTCCTCTCCTCTCTTCTCCTCTCCGCGCTGCTCTCCGTTCCCATCCTCCCATCCTATCCGCCCACTCGCTCCTCTTAGCTGGTGCAGGGAAGAGCGATTGCTCTCATTAGGCTCCTGCTACACACACACACACACATGCACACACACACACATACGCTTGCACAGCTCTCTCATTCTCTGGGTTGTTGTACGTGTGTCTGTGCGTGTGTGCTCGTGTGTGCATGCATCTACATTTGAGCACATGTACATGCAGGTGTGCATCAGTTTATGTGTTTGATTGTGTGTGTCCCTGTGTCCCTGTCTCAGCTAACCATCCACAGAATGAAACAAATGAAATCGTGCCATGTGTTGTCAAGCATGCCTCTTGTTGGCATTAATATGCGGTGCAATGAGGAAAGTCGTCCCTCGCTATCTATCACCTTCTACTGAACTGTTATTACGAAAACAACAGATTATCATTTGCAGCAACATTTGCATCATTTTAAACCCATGTTTAGTACGAAACCAGTGAGCAAAGAGCTGAGGAAAGCAATTCGTCTTCGATCTGTTTTTTTCCCTTCGTCTTCAGGATAAAAGTGAGCTGAACAAGAGTCCTGGTGATACACTGAAATAGTGCTATAGTGCTTACTATTGCTGATTTGTCTTTTTTTTTCCTACAGGCAAGAGCACAGCCCCTAGGAGCTGACAGTTTGGAGGCTTTTTCATGTTCTTGCATACACCCGGCTGCACCGCTGGAATGCTAAGCAGACACCCTGGCTCGGCCCCGCTACAGCTCAGCTGCAGCTAACGCACAGTTAACACAAACCCGTCCCAGCAGTCCCTCTGAGAGAGAGAGAAAGGGGGGGGGGGGGGCTAGCAACGTCCCGCCAGCATGTGTCTTAGGGTGTGGAGTGCAGGGAGTGGAAGGAGGAGAGAAAGAGATGGAGATGTGGGTGGAGGGCTGGGGAGCAGGGTAGATGGGGGCATAAAGATGGAGAAATCATGAGTGAGAGAATAGAGAGAGAATGAAAGGACAGAAAGAGAAGGAGAGAAAGAGAGAGGGAGAGAGAGAGAGAGAGAGGGGAGACAGAGAGGGGGGTAGGGACAGCGATCGAGGGGGTCATAAAGAGAGAGAAAAAGCGAGAGTATTAGAAAGAGAACGAAACGGCAGGGCAAGACAGGCAATGAGAAAGGAAGAGAGGGAGAGAGAAAGAAAAAGAGAGAGAAAGAAAGAGAAAACCCCAGCACCACTCATGTGGATCAGATGAGATGACTGGAGGTAAAGTAAGAGCACAGCTATGTATTTCCCCTGTGGTGTGTGTGTGTGTGTGTGTGTGTGTGTGTGTGTGTGTGTGTGTGTGTGTGTGTGTGTGCTGTGTATGGGTGTATGCGTGTGTGTGTGCGCGTGTGTGGGTGTGTGCTGTGTGTGTCTGTATGTGTGTGCTGTGAGTGTGTGTCAATTCCCTGGCCTTTGCTAATACAGACACACCATATCTACAACTGTACAAAAGTACCGGGGCCAAGCATAGCCACTGGGTTCACTGCTCTCGGCTCCACTGCTCCCTCGGGCTGGACACAGTAGTGCCACCAGGCAGTTCATTGACCCACTGTGTGCAGGGATTCTGGGTAGATAGATAATCATATCATCAAACAGCCAAAGCAAACCAGAGGGGTTGACAACAAGGCTGGAAGAATTCTGCCCGGGCTGCTCAGTGACACAGTGGGATCGCGTGGCAGCCTTATTTCAGTCCTGGACAGAGAGGGAGGGACGGTGAAGAGTCCTTACACAGTAGGGTATGCTGAAGAGGCTATTTTAACCACTGTCCACACATCGCTCTCTTTAGATAAGACAGGAAAACAGAGGTAGGGAGTTTCTGCTGGCGTGAATTATGAGATGGACAGTCCCTACTGGAAAAAGACAACATGACTAATAGATAGATACTCTTCAGAGTAAAATAGAGCAATGCTGCTTTTCGAGTGCAGTGTGTGGGCTAAGCTTTCGAGATCTGTCAGCCCACATCAATGGGCTGCTTGAAAATCATAGGTTGAGACAGAATCGCTTTGTCATTGCTCACAAGAAAAACTACAAAGTAATGCCATCCATAGCCTTTGTAGATCTTATGTTTTCTTGCTTTCGTCTGTTTTTGCTGCCAACCGGAAGCTGCCATTCTCTAGCTACAGTACAGCCACTGTTGATGTTGCCTGGAGACCAGAGAACCACGGCGACCTCGGTCTCAGGTTACAGTGCGAGCCTGAGAAGAACTTTTAGCGAAAGCAGGTCAGACATCTGCCCCTATCTTTGGCCGTGTGTCATGTGTGTATGTGTGTGTGCTGATGATGGTCAGTAGCCTCTCTCTAATCTGTCACTCTCCGCATGGCGCACAGCCTCTGATTAATTCTCAAATTGACCACTGCTGATGACAGTCAGAGGCAATGAGTGTCCCATCTGCACTGACCAAGTGGTCCCATGGGGGGGCAAATGAGTAAGAAAGGCCAAGCTGCCCTCAGCAAATGGTACCACATGAGTGACCTCAACAATAGCCAAATGTCCACAAAATCTGTCAAATTGTGATTGGTCAGTGCTGAGTTAGCCTTTCCTCAAATCTGCAGCAGGGTTAGGAATTATATTTAACAAGTGAAGGTTTCACTCTTACCTTAGTGCCATCCAGACTAATGATTCTGTAGACATTCCTGGTGCTGTCATAGAAGTAGGAGACGGTGACAGCGTGCTTGCTGGTGGGCACCCAGTTCTTCTTGGTGCTGGGGTCGATCTGGAAGACGTGCGCGCGGGTGCTGTAGATCGGCTGCTCCCTGAAGGGCACAAAGAAGAAGTGGTGAACCTCCTTGTGCCGCAGCACCACCGTCTCCCCGCTGCCCGGCGAACCGGAGTGACCGGGAAGCTGGATCACCATCTCGCCACCGGCCTCCATCTTGGCTCGAGCGGCTCTCTGGGGTGCTTGCAGGTGGCACCAGTGTCAGAAGCCCACCCACCATTTACACCGTGGGTGAACTGCACACAAAAGACACCGCCGTGGCAGGAGGGCTGGATCCACGGGGCCAAAATAGAAGTGTCAGCTGTTTGGTTTCCGCAGAGGGGTGACGGACTAATTATAGTTTGGATCGCAGTAACCTGTCAAGCCAGAGGCCCGCCCCTGACAGAGCTTTCCCTACACGCCTTCCCACTGGGTGTACGATTGGCCAGGAGGCCAAAAGAATCCATATGTGCTTGTATACAAACAAACATGTACCACACAGCATGTACACACACACACACACAATCAAGATTTAGACACACATACATCTGTAATTATTACATTTGCACAGTCGAAGAAAACTATTTTTTTTTTCATTTACATGAAAAAAGTCCTGAGAAATATGTGAAACAAAAGAAGAAAGCTGTAGAAAAGAGATTGTGCTAATGTACTGGGTAGGTTTCATAGATGGCTGGTGGCTGCAGAGAGCTTCAAGCAAATTCAGTAGAGTTCAAATGCAGTACACTACGCTGTGCAGTGGAGGCTCTGGGCCATGCGTGGACATCTTAATCTTCAAACAAATGCAAAACCTTTGAATACCTAGCATTAAACAGAAGACTATAATTATGCATTATAAAGTGGAAAGCCTTTTAAGTAACATCAACAGGCAACAAAAACAACTATTACCCCCTGCCTATTTGTACTTAATCACTAAAACATTGACTGTGCCCATACTAATCCCCAAAATATTGAGATCCCATGGGTAGTGTTGTTTCTTTCTTCTGCATCATATCTTCATTTTAATTTACCCCAAAAGGGATGACAGCTCAATTAAAAAAAAAACCCAGAGGCAATATAATTATTTTCCATCAGATTCCCTTCTAGCGATTTGGATGATTTTTCATCTGAACTAACCAACAGACCACTCCAAAAATAGAGCTCAATTTTTCTCCCTTTCTCTATGCATAACATGTGTGCAGTATGTCTTCTGCAGAGAGCAGAGGTGAGCAGTGCACCCCCCCCCCCACACACACACACACACGCACACACATCCCATGCACTTTCATAAATATGCCCATGGGGGTTGCTTGCTCGCCTGCCTGGCCACCACCTGAGAAGTTTAATAGGTGGGGGCTTAATAGGCAGGGAATGCAGCATCATGAAAGCACAATTATTTGCAGACGCTGCTCCCTTGAGAACAAACAGTGAGGGGGTGTGCAGCTTTGGCTCCCACACAAGCACGGAAGGGGGGTTGTAAGGGGAGGGGGGTATCAGATCATCTGTGCCGAGTCCATGCATTCCCCCAGAACCAGACTAGACTCCAAAAGCCAAAAAATAACACACACACACACACACACACACACACACACTCTTCTCTCTCCATACAGTTGGAGCTGCACTGCACCCCATGTTGTGTCAAGACAGGCAGGCAGTCAGGCAGGCGGGCAGGGAGGAGGCTGCCACTGCTTCTGCCTCCTCCAGGAGCAGGAGCAGCAATCGTGGGGAAAAAAGAGCAGACTTGCTGTGTGCAATTCCCATACCTGGGCAAATCACCATATTCAATTCCATAAGCATGCTCCCAATCAGCCTCCATCCGCCTGATGCACTGGGATCCAGAGAGTGAGTGAGAGAAAAAAGGGGGAGGAGGTAGAGAGTGAAAGAGAAGAGAGAGGGAGGAGGAGAGGGAGGAGGAGGATGACGGAGGGAAGGAGAGAGGGAGAGAGTGGAGGGAGGCACACAGCAGACAGGGAAGTGCTTACGCTGCACCGAGGGGCTGAAAATCTTAGAGAAACATCAAAGGCGCACTGCATAATTAACATTAAAATTCAACAGCAATCACCATATGGGGGGTGGGGGGAGCGGTTGTGGGGGAAAAGGCAAAAAGAGACAGAAGGAGAGAGAAAGAGAGAGAGAGAGAGAGAGAGAGAGAGAGAGAAAGATTACACAGAACAAGAGGCTGCTGTTTCTGACAGAGGGCTTCTTTTTGTGTGATGAAATGAGATTATCATAAAGATTGATCCTAGTATGTAATGGCACATGAAGGGAGATCGTTCATGCTATAAGGAGCTCTCTCCAAAGGAGAAAGGAATGAGAGTTCACCACTGTACATCCTAACCGTCTGAGTTTAGTCAAGCCAGTATTTTTGGTGAAAAAAGATCCCAGTCTATTACCAGTGAAACAAAATGTTTTGACATTTACATCCAATTATGGTACATAATTGCATTAGTATTTCAGCCTAAAGCCTAAGACTGTATTTTCATTTACTGATATTGCGATTTTTGCCCAGAAATAGTCATAAATAATTGCATGGGGATATACAAACAATGGTATTCTATTATACCCAGTAATGACTGCATTTGTAAGTCTCCACATAGGGCAAATAGAAACTATTAACCCAATTCATAAGTCTGGTAATAGTATGTGATTCGAACAGCATTGTGTTTGGGGATTATATAACTGTTTAGTGAGGCTGTACATTGTTCCAAAAAGGCTATCTCACACAGCGCACACAAGAAGGCCTGCAATCACTAAATCACCACACTGCACAAGAGTGAGTTTGGATGAAGTCTGCTAAAACAGCATTGTGTTCTTCATAAATCACCTGTCCTTCGTTTAACTCAGTTACTAATCATTCACTCACCATGATAGTCAGAACATATCTGTCTTAATCATTTTAACTACAGAATATTAAGTGAATGCTGGCACAATGAAAGATCTGTCATACAGTACTTTTCCCTCTGGCTGTTATCTCACAGACAGTCCCACAAATCTGCCGCTTAAATATTTTAGCATCCTTTCACTATGAACAAAATAACGCCATTAGAGAGGTCTGTTAAGCACATAATAAATAGACTCAGGCCATCACTATGCCATCTTTTCCATTTAGATTTGTTCAACTGAATTCTCTCCTCCAGAAAGAACGTCTAGTACATGTGTCTGACAAAAAAAGCGAAAGAGGCAAGACGTATAACTGGAAGTGCTGCTAAATCCACCTCAGCGAATGCCTGTAAGTCTCTGCAAGATCCTTCTAAATGAAGCCCTCCACTGTGTTTAAGATTGCGTAGAGGTGACATCCTGCAGGGACGTTAGCATTAGAGGTGAGCAGGAGAGAAAGAGGAGCATGTGCTAGAATGTTAAGATGGCATAGTGAGGTAATTATAGGATGGTATAGTTATCTCTCTCTCTCTCTCACCTTTTCTCTCTTGAGCTAAAACAGGGCAGATTGTGTGAGAGCTGAGAGCTGTGTGAAAAGCAGTGGAAGAAAGACAGGCCAATCTCAATGACAGCATCAGCATCAGCATCAGCTTGGCTTTAGAATTTCCTGCTGTGGAAATGTTCAACATTCAGCCAGCAGAACTTGTTTGGCCAAAGTGCATTCACATAGCACTCTCATATGGTGGATATAGGATTGTTGTATAAGTATGTGTCCATGGAGGAGACCATTAGAGTAAGACAGGGTGGCTGTGGATATGCAAGCTGAGTCAGAAGCATTTGCCAGAGATATTTGCAAGAGAGCAACCACAGCCATTTTAAACTTGATGTGATGCCCTGGCATAATAGCCAGGGATGTAGTGGAGGCTAAACGCAAGTAAACACAGTTTATCCACCTCTGAAATTTCAGAAATAGAGTTTATCCACCTCTTATTAGAGTTTATCCACCTTTTAAAATTGTTAATTCACCAATGGCACTTTTAACATTCAAAAATCACATTGTATTATCCACATTCACAATATGCAGGCTACACTCTAAGAACCATTTAATACAACTGATGTTGTTATAAACATTGGACAATAACCTCCACCATCATCAAATATGTTCTAAATGCCTTTTTAAAAAATCTAATACTGCATGGTGCAGTCCACCTTACCGTGATCACAGAAATCATAGTTTAGCCACCATATACACCATAGTGTTATTGAACAATTTAATTCAATTTAATCTGCAAATACCTACAAATGCATGGAATATACTGTACATCACACGTATAAGTATATATAGTATATAAGTATATATACTCTTTTGATCCCGTGAGGGAAATTTGGTCTCTGCATTTATCCCAATCTGTGAATTAGTGACACACTCAGCACACAGTGAACACACAGTGAGGTGAAGCACACACTAATCTCGGCGCAGTGAGCTGCCTGCAACAACAGCGGTGCTCGGGGAGCAGTGAGGGGTTAGGTGCCTTCCTCAAGGGCACTTCAGCCGAGCCTACTTGTCGGGGTTCGAACCGGCAACCCTTCGGTTACAAGTCCGAAGCGCTAACCAGTAGGCCACGGCTGCCCCTAAGTGTAAATACTAGCCATGCTATATGCTACATAATTAGTTGGATTCTACAACAGCTTGATGCTCTTGTTGCAACATATCTTGAAAACAAAACCAACGTGTTAAAGCAGTGTTGTTTTATATCATCAACCTTTAATGTTTATCTGATTGTACTTTAGAAAGTCTCCTTCGACAATATTGCTCCGTATCAATCAAATTAGAAAATAAGTTTGGTATGTGATGTTTTAACACATTCAGAATGGACATTGGCCATTCAAGTTATAAATCTATTTTATACAGACACCTCATGAGGAAATAAAGAACAAATCATTGCTGGACAATCAGCTGAGTGGTCATATTGGACTGTGTGCAACATGCAGTGTTGTCCACCAAAACATTAATGGAATAAAGCTACTTCAGTTAAGTGGGTGGGGGAATCTTGCAAGTTTTGATTAAATCTGGCATCAAACATTCTTGCTCTGTCACAACTCAGGACATTGAGAGCACGTTGGAAGTTGTGTATCAAACACTGTAGAGAGATTCAGTCCCTCTTCCTGTCCTTACACCTTCAGAGCTGAGGGCTGTCCAGGAAGTTGGGTTACTGGCTTATCCAGGTAACTTCAGGAGTAACCACTGATCTCTGTAAAAACACTGAATCAAGCATGTTCTTTTGAGATGGTTACACCCGTTACCTGAAAAAGCCAGTGACCTCGCTTTGTAGTACAGCCAATTGCATCGCATCAGTCAACACATCACATCACATCACATAAATCCCTATTTCCCCCACAGTTTTGTCCAGGGAGATATTTGCATGGCGTTTCAGTGCCCAGCATCCTTCATCTTAAAGCCCTGTTGGCACTAGCATGGATACCAATCATGGCCTTATGGTGCACTTTTGAGTGCCTGAGCTAATAATTCAGTTAGCCTAAGAGCAGTTGGCTTCATTACATTATTAGTGGTTTTCCACTGAGGATATATCACTCCTGCTATAGCTCAGAGAACTCCTTCCCCATGACCAGAGGACCAGCACAGAGTGTAAAACACACACACACACACACACACTCTCTCTCTCTCACACACACACACACACTCACACACCACAATCTCTAATACATGTTTAGACTGTCAACTACCATACAGCACAAATTCTCCAGTCCCCACTGATGTAATTAGAACACCTCTCCCAGCCTTAGTTCTCCTTTTCCTTGCATTTCTTATGTGTGTACAAGTGCCAACTCGACAAACATTTACAATGTGCTGGCACTGCCTCTCGTGGAGCCGGCGGGGCGCATTTGGCTTGCTCAGGCTAAAGCTCGATCCAAACGTCATAAAAGAGAATGCATAGCCAGAGAAACATGTTCCATTACACCTTAGGAATGATGAGTTCTGCTATGCTTATCAGGGGGTGAAATGGTTCCACTTTCAGGGATCTTTCTTTTGCACTGACACAGGGCTTAGCCAAATGAACACCAATATTTAAAATGGAAAAAATGAAGAGGGTGTTAACACTGAATAAATGATACAGATTGAGTGTTTAATGCATCCGTCTGTGGGAAGAGAAAGTATTACATATACATTTTTACAAATATCATTACAAATGTCAATTTTGGGTATAAATGTGATAAAAAGATGCATCCATTTTCTTTCAGATATACACAGAAACGGCATGATGCGAGATTCAACCACAATGCAAAACTGGATTGTGTCTGTCACACACGCAGGGCACAGCGTTACCTATGATAGGTACTCCTGCATGGTACAACATGTGCTGCCACAGGCCAAACAACAACCAATCAAACATTACACAACATCGAGCAGTCCCCTTCCTACATCTGTGTTTCACTTAATTAGGCCCACAACACCTCCAGAAGGTTCAACAGTGGTGTGAACCACACACATGATGGGTTGGGAGAAGTTACAAGATTATTATTATTCTATACTACAAGATTTATCATCATAAATGGTCAGAACAAAAAAGCTGTGTGACACCAGCCCAAAATCTTTCAATATAGTACAGCACAGTACTACCATAATTACAATTTTAAAAGTCTTAAAGCCAGGTCAAAATCCTTTACCTTGTGTAACTTCTACTTCATTACATTTACATTGTAAGTAAAGCTCTTCTTTACACACTCTCACCCAAACACACTCCTGTAAAACTGAAGTTGAGTTTTTATCTCTGATTGTTGGGAATTCTCTCTAACCTCCTCTTAGCCCTCTTCTGAACATCAGAATTGTTGAATATGCTAGCAACATTTCACTTATAGAGCCTCTAAAAGAGAGTCAAATGGATTGCATTTTCTGTACGGTTGATGCTGGTACAGTATATAAAGATGTTACTACTTAACACCCAAGGATCCAAGAGCCAAGCTTAAACAGCAGTATAAAATCCATTAAGTGCCCCAATATATCAACCTGTATAATCACTTCATAACAAAAACCTAATACATGTGCTGAGTATATAGAATATGTATAGCATAATAATACATATGCTGAGTGTTCTTAAGAATGCTCTGTGCCCCTTCGCAAACATTTTTCCTTATTGAATCTCATAAATGCACCACTTAACCCACAGGAAGATTCAAAGATATAGCAAGCCTAAATAAAGAATAAAGCAGTAAACAAGGGCTGTTTAACATAATTACCAACAGCATGTAACACTAATACAACTTGGTCCACTCCACTGTGTGAACAACCCGAATTTGGACCTCAGTTTTGTCGTGAGTTTTCTATCTGTGCATGGGGTGGGGCTAGTGTACCCCACTTTTTTTCAGGAACTGCTGAACACAGAATAAGTACTGAGAAGTCCCGTGAGAGACCAGTTCTCTGCAGTCGCGACTCGCCAACACAAAGTCGCACATAACCACGAGATAACAGTTGTGTGTGAGAAACAGACACCAGTGCCTTACATATAGTCAATATAGCTGTAGTTAAAAATAAAACTACAAATAAAAAAAGAACAAATATTAATTGCATAGGGCTATCAAAGGGCCAAGCCTCTGAAATACAACAATATGAAATAGTGGTTTACATGTGTCATTATGATTGAGAGGAAGAAGTAAAGCTGTCAGCAAATCCCTTGACTGCAATTTTATGCTTCAGATCAGTTACTCAAAAGCAAGACCATTCCATTTCAGAAAGATCTGTTTAGCAGCCATGTCATTAACAGCTAAATTGGTGTCCCGCAATAATACAGCAATCTATTGTTAATAACTATTCTGATTCCTGGGGTAATCCATATGTGTCTGTGTGTGAAGTGGTGATGTAGCCTAGGCTACAGCGAGTGACTTATTTGGGATTTTATACACAGACTTTAATACACTGCTTGAACTTGGAAATAAGGGAACTTGGACCTACAGTATACAAAGTAAACAATTATTTCTCTCTTGACCTTTGAATTGGCAGAAGCTGAATATGAGCAGTAAGTGGTTCATTAGATTACAGTCTGCAGCTGGACTTAGGCTACGTGGGAGGGCCTTACATTAGAAGATGTCAGGAATTATGTACGTCGGGCTTACCACATCCCTAAAGCCCTCCATGAAGCTCTCATTGACTCGCAGTTTCTACTGTTCTTCCACAGATACACAAACGTCTTTAAGAAACCAGCAATGATATAAGCATATGCTACATATTATGTAGCAGAGAACATTGGGAACAACACCGACCTACTCATGAAATGAAGAAATGGAATGTGACATCAAGTGCAAAAGGGTGCGAAAGGGAAAGTGCTTCAAATGCAGTCATTTTCCATGGCCATTCATGCCACCACATTGAACTAACGCATTCTAAACACGTTCCCGTTTTACAACCCAAGAGTAGTATTTTTAGAAAGGAGTCAGACTACAAGCCTAACGTTAAGCAACAGTCTACAATTAAGGTTGCCATTTCAACACGTCCATAGCTCGTCGTTGTAAAAGAATTGGCTGATCTTAAAATGATAGCCTATAAGCCTACTTGCAGTTCCTTACAGACATTCCATTCATTTATTCAGGGAATCCACCACATTGGGTAGTGTGCTCCGTTGGGAGATTCAGCAATACAACTTCACTTCACGATGCGCGTATTTTAGGTATGGGCCATGGGTATTTTCACTTTGGAAATGATCTGAAATAATCATGTTTGTTGATTTCGGTAAACCTGCAGAAATATCACAGCAGGTAATTTCAAGTGACTGTTCTGACCAACACTGAACTGCAGGTCGAGTTGGGCTACTTAAAAGGAGCAAAACCAAGACTGGTGAATGAAAGTGTCCCCATAATCCAAATGCAACATTTTAGTGAGTTTTTACATCGTGAAATCATGAAGGATGTGTGTCCAAAATCTTATGTTATCCTGTCTCCCTGCCTATATAGCTCATCGAATTCCTGCATCCACACACATTCAAATGCACTTACCCCATTATCTTGGCGAAATGAGCTGATGAAGAACCCTGAGAACAAGAGGCGAATTCCTGGAAACAGCTTGTCGTGCCGTTGGCTATTGTTTTTGAGTGGGAATTTCAATATATTGAAATTTGAAGTCAAGTGATTTGCCTCTGCGCTAACAAATAACGGCATCCATGTAGCCCTTGAAGGAGATTTCTAAAATATGGTCCAGTGGTGAGCAATGGACTTCGCAGTCTATCATGTCAACGATTATAGAAAATATAGCCTGCTGTATTTAACGTATCCCTGTTCTCCGTGGTACCGCGCAGGATTCTGATCTACTTTGTATCACGGTGCAAGTGCAGAACGCTGATCATCCCTCGGATTCCAACGCAAGAGGCAAGCGGCATATCATGTCCACGCAATATGCACCCCCGAGCTTTTACTGTTTGATGTAATGGATGTGCTTCAAGTTGGTTTGGTTGCCCTTGTGTAGTCAGATGTTTGGATGACCCTGGCATGTCCACTCCTGATTCACATTCTGTAGGCTAATAGGCTATAAATCAGTGCCTTTTGGTAAACTGTTCACCGTTCAAAACAGTCACCTCCTCTGGAATTGTCAGTGTGTCGAGAACGTTAATACAATTCGCAGAGGTCTCCACTTCTAACGTTTTATCATTACAAACACAACCAGCCTACTGCTTGATTACGCACATGGGAGGATTTTTGCTAAATAAAATGAGAATGTGATCTTTCTGTTTGAACATCTTCAGCCATTAGAGATGAAGCGAATGCAATTTAAGGCATGAGAAGCAAATAGGCTATGCCCACCGACACGATTCAATCTCCATTTATTCCATGGCAGTCATTTGACTTAAATCATAGGCTAGTAGTGTGACTCGTTTCCGTTATTGTGCTTTAAAAACATGATCACCGAGAAGACGCCATGCCCCATTGCGAAATCCCATGTGATCGACCTGATGTCATCTGAAGGAAGTTCTTGTCTGTATGTCTAGAACGACAGTAGACCACAAACTTTCTAAGTTTATTCCAAATTCCAAACTTTTAATGTGATCAAAATCACAAATGAATTTAGGCCTACATTGTTTTTTGGTTTAGAGTGAATAGGCTACATAGGCCTAAAATAGGGTACAAGTTTGAGGATGACTAGATGAATGGATGTTTTCAATAGCACCTTTAGACCTATGGGGCCTAATTTGGATGATGCACAAAGTGCACAGTCTAACTAAAGCTCATTTAATAGGCAAATTCAGTTTGCTAGTTTAACATAATGGGCAAGACATTGAAATGCAAACATCGATGAGTCAGCTCAGTGCTTCCATATGCCATGCATATTTCATGCAGAGGACTTTGCTTGATGACCCTATATATTTACTTAAATGTTAAGTGTATTAGTCAAACTATAAATGGCAGTCTCATTTACCAACTGCAGAATGTCATAGGAACCATTCTCTCTCTCTCTCTCTCTCTCTCTCTCTCTCCCACTCACTCACACACACACACACACACACACTGTGAACTTTAGTGATGAACTAGGCTAAGTGCATCTTTAGGCCTACATCATTGACTTTTTAAGACCAAACATGTTTTTGATATAAAGAAAATGCATTGTTTTGCTCCTTTTGAATCCTATTTTGTACAATGAAATCCTCAGTCTAATTCATAAGCCTATCATAGACTACTTCATGGGAAAACCCTCTAAAAAGAAACGTGGGCTATGGAGGCCAACACAATATTTTTAAGTTTGATTATCAAACATGAAATGTCTGTTCAGTGGGCGTATATTTTACGTATTTGATCAGTATTAATGACCACTACGTCACTGACCTGTCACCCGGATGTAGTTAGCGCAAAACAACAAGCGTACAAGGAAGGAACAGCATTGGTAAGGGATCTGAGAGCCCTCTTGGTAAGTTGAACCATAATACGTAGAAATAAAGTATGTATGTTTTAATAAGGTTAGTGAACATAATTATTGACTGCCATTTGGTAAGCTTTTCCCGGTATCTTCAGGGTAACTTTAATGTACACGCTAGTCCTGTTAGCATAGCTAACGTTAGTGCAAATCTGCTCAGTGTAGCTGCTAGCATTCTAACCAAAACATTTATTGGTGGGATGTAGTAACTAGGTCTAATGTAGCTTCTAGGCTATTCGCTGTTAAAGTCTCGGTTGACATATATTACATGTAAACTAGCTCCTGGCTGGTCGTTTATTAAAAATGATTAACCACCAGCAACAACAGCAACGAGCGTCTGCAAAACAGAATACCAAGCTTGCTAGCAAGCTAACGTTATCTGTTACCTGTAAGTTAAGCTGTTTCTCCCTGTCCCATTTTGTCAAGTTACCTTCATTTTTATAGTAAAAATAAAAGCTGGAGTTATTAATACGGAAAATGTGTTAACAAAGGTTCCGTCAACAAATTGCCTGTATGTCACGAATGTATTTTTCACTGGCCTAGACTGTTTGCGTCATGTTGTGTCTCTCCAGTTTTGCTTTTGAACTGAACACACTTGATATGGGAAACCACAACAGCAGTAACGTACGACGTCTGATATGTTCATCCAACTTTCTGAGTTGGAATTCCAACTTCTAAGAGCGTGCCTGCAAAAAAGAAAATGACTTGCTGTGGCAAAGGAGGGAATGACATGAACACACTTACTTTTGTACTTTTGCAGACAGAAGATTCAATGTCCCTCCCTAGTGAAAGCGATTATGTTCTCAAGATCACCAGGCTTTCCCCATAAACAAAGGCAAAACAATGGACTGCTTAATCAGTTCCCAGGACCACCCATCTTCTCGCAGCAGCAGCTTGTTGAGGTTCAGAGGAACCGGACAAATTCAAAGTAAGTTGGAAATTCATTTAGGTAATGTGTTCATTTTGCCTTTGATAATAGTGTACTATTTCCTGTGACTTCTATGGTGTTGGGGGAGCTACTTTTAAAGCACCGCTTAACAAAACCAACTACAAATTACTTCACACTGGAAGTAGTTTAATTACAGCAAAGCGAGAGATGTATTTAGATTATCATAAGCTACCCAGAAAAAGCAGTTGAATCTACTTTCCAATAAAATGATTAAATTCTCAATGCACTGACTGTACATGTAATGTATAATTGTGTTCTTACAGTAGAGAAACATGGTGTCAAAGTGTTTGTAGTTTCAGTAGTTAACTACACAAAGGATGGCAAAAAAGTAAAAGTATTACTTGCATCACTATGTATATGAATGTAGTTAAACTATAAGCAAGCCAGCCACTGCAAAATATAGTTAAACTACTCTCCAACACTGTACCTTGAGTTGAATCATCAGTCATTTTAGATTTTGTGTTTCTGGTCATTAAGGACATTTTTAATTATGACCCCCCCCCCCCCCCCCCAGTTCCCATGGACTCCCCTTTTGTTTGCCTGTCATCCCCCCCTATCAGTGGAATTCTGCTCACAGGACACCTCCTCCAGTGCCACAAGGATCTCCATTAGCAAAGGGCAGAAAGTGGGTATTGGCTGAATGTGTACATTTCTCACCAAATCAGTGCCTACCACACATACCTATCAGTCTACTGATATATGTGTATTTTACTTTTGCTTTTAGTTCACTGGTATCATATTTTGGATCCACTAGACCTGAAACCACTGCCATGACTGTTGTGTATGTTGCAGGAGGAGGGGTGATGACCACAGCCAGTATGAATTGAAGAGGCAGTGCTACAGCCCTCCAGGCCCCTACATCAGACCAGCGGCCACAGCATCAAGATCCCCCTTACCCACTCGTCTGGAAACGGCGAGGGCGGCAGGCACCTTTCCCAGTGATGTCCGCAGCCGGGCCAGCACTCCTCTGTCTTCCCCAACACCCGCGGTTCCATCTTTGGGAGAGGCGTCTCAGGATAGTGACCTGATAAGTCTGCGGTCCGCAGCCAAGGATAAGGTATGCATGCTTGCTGCTGGGCTATGCTACATAGTTCCTAACTTGTTGGTGTTGTTGCTTATGGAGCAGTGTAGGTCACCATGAATGTATCTGGTGGTGCTATTGTTTTCAGCTGAGTCAGCAGATTCTGGAGCTATACGTGTCGTGTGAGCAACAAGATGACGACCTGGAGAGGAAAGAGCTCTGTCGAGCACAGCTACAGAGGGATATCCAGAGGCTTTTTCCATGTAAGCTGAAATCGAGCAATATTTGAGCAATGTGTGGGGTTTGTGTTTCTAAAATAGTTTATATGGATTAGATTATAGACTTTTTTTTTTTTATCCCTGCTTTCTCCCCTCCCCCTTGCCTACATTATACACTTAGATTCAAGGATTTATTTGGCTGGGTCTTCTCTCAATGGCTTTGGGAGCAGAAGTAGTGATGCCGACCTTTGTCTCGTCATTCAAGAGGGATCTGTAAGTGTTTTTATTTCTTTTAGAAGTCTGTGTGCTGTCTATAAAAGACAATAAAGTTTACATACTATAATGTTATTTGGTAGTATTTATATTATAATAGTAATGTCATTACTGACTTGTGTTTTAGGTAAACCAGAAAGATGCTGTACATGTGCTTAGTCTTGTTCAGAAGTTCTGTTACACTCTATGTAAGTATTGTGTATGTTTTGATTTAATAGGATTCAGTCCATAGTAGTGTACCTCTCTTTATTGCCTTTAGGGGGAGCTACAGGCATTAGACTGTTGAACGGCCTAAAGTTCTTTTTATGAGAGTGGTCATGGGGAATGGGGATATTTATCAAATAGATGTCATCTGATTTACAGCATACATTGACAGACCTCAGCTCATCCGAGCAAAAGTGCCCATCTTGAAGTTTCGAGACAAAGTAAGGTAGGTGTCAGATCTTTCTTTGTGACCGTACAGATAGATAGACAGATAGATAGACAGATAGATTGATAGATAAATAGATAGATACTTTATTCATACCGAGGGAAATCTTAGGATTACTATTGATACTTATTGTTTATGGCATCTTGCTGTACTACTAATGCTATGCTTTCTGTGACCAGATAGATAGATAGATTGATAGATACAGTGTTTCCCCTACAATGTATTCATCAGCGGCGCAGCGCCGCTGCTGGAAATCAAGCGCCACTGCAAAAAAAAGTTGCCTAATTAAAAAAAAAAAAAAAAAAGACGCAAGTGAACTTCAGGAACAGCTACCGTTCGTTCAGGTTTCATGTCAACAAATAATAGTAGGCTAACGTTGAAGGCGCAGTCAGGATTCCACAGGAGATCACGTTTGTTTGTGTTTATGTTTAAGTTTATTAGCAGACGCATTTTTGTGCAAGGTAGCCTACATTATGTTAACCAAGGAACCAAATTAAACACACCAGCGAGATAGCTGCCCCTACCTTCAGTAGCCTATTCCCAGATAAATTCCACGCATTGTTTCGTTTTTGTTTGTGATACAGGCAATGATTTCAAGCCGTGTTGCTAATACCTAGGCTGTGAAACTAAGGTCTAGCTAGCCTACTGGTGGGTTTAATTGAATTTGAGTAATAGGATACGCAACCATTCACATCTGAGATAGTTTGTAATTCCTGTAGAGCTCACCAAAATTATAGATATGATACAAGACACTTATCTGCTATAATCCAAGATAGATTTTCTTCGAGTTTTTGAGCATTTATTTTACCAAATGACATGGGAAACATAATTCATTTAATCCACATATGCACCATGCACAACAACGCTACTAAGTTAGCTTAAAACCTTGAGAATCAAGCAAGCCGTCACGGCATTAAAGTGACAGGCACTCAATTCAACTTGCACAGCACCTGACATGAAAGAGAAGTCTATATAGTTTATACAGTGCTGTGCAAAAGTTAAGACACCCATGCTGAAATTGACTAAAGGGAGGAATAAAAAATACTTTGCCTTTTGTCTTAATGGCTTAATTAAAAAAAATAGGACATCAATTATTTTTTAATGTATCATGTATCGTAAATAAACAAATGTTATTATATAAATAAATGTCTTAACTTATGCACAGCACTGTATATTCTAAATAGTAATAGTTTGTACAGTAGCCTACAGTGTACTGTTGTACAGTGGCTAATTACTAATAATGTAAATGAAAAAGGTGAAAGAATAACATGAATAATCCTGTTCAAGTACTGCAATAATCATGCTTTGTAAATGCTTGTGTTGATGGTTATGTCATAATTTGTAACTCAATCTGTCCATTTCTTTCACAAAATCCACCAGAAGTCACCATTTCAGGAATAATTTTTTCAAATTTTTCTCTTTTTTTGGGGGGGGGGGGGGGGGGGGGGGGGCTTCCTACGATCAACAGCACCGCTGCTGGAAAATTTTCTAGGGGAAACACTGAGATAGATAGATAGATAGATAGATAGATACTTTATTCATCCTGGGGGAAATCTTAGGATTATTATTGATACTTATTGTTTATGGCATCTTGCTGTACTACTAATGCTCTGCTTTCTGTCTTTACAGTGGTGTGGAGTTTGATCTGAATGTCAATAACATTGTTGGGATCAGAAATACTTTCCTACTGAGGACTTATGCATACAGTAAGTCCTAACCGACCCACTTCAGTCTTAATCTCAACCTCTTTTCTGTATTAAATCACAATAAGAGAGTAATGCACTGCAGGAAGTAATTTGTATCAGCCAATAGGTATCTGGTCATGATTGTGTTTAATTTCACTGTGTCTTCCTTTGTGTTTGTTTGGCTTGGGGCACTTAGCTGATTAGATTTTCACAATTTTTCCTTGTAGTTGAGAAGAGGGTTCGTCCCATTGTCCTTGTCATCAAGAAGTGGGCGAGCTACTACAGGATCAATGACGCAAGTCGTGGAACTCTGAGCAGCTATACACTGGTCCTAATGGTCCTGCATTACCTCCAGAGTGAGTGTCTGTTAGGACTACCAGAGGTTTATAAAATATTACAGTAGGGGGCGCTATAGTTTAGAGATATGTGCAACCTTTGAAACTTGAGATTCTCTGGGTATGTTGATTTATTTTCCCAACCCCATCACGGAACATAGGCATAACATTCTATCATGTATGCAAACTCTCTGGGATTATGCGGATTCTAGTTGACTGCTGACTGCTCATCTGACAGGGACTTGTCATTTATTAGATGCCACTGCATAGCATGCTACTGTGTGACTTTATATACCCCCCCCACACACACATCCATGATCACTACTAAAGTAATGTGCTAATATGACCAAAACTAGCCCCATACTAAATTGACACCTCATCAGCTAATTTTTCAGTCCAATATTTTTTATTTCACTATTAACACACTGAGAAGCCCCCAAGTGTTCCTAGGTACTATTGTGAGTTACAAACATTAGATGATCTGGCTTATTGAAGTGGGTCACATTCTCAGGTGTACGGAGGTGCAAAGCCTCCCAAGATAGTGTAGGTATTGTATATTGTGCTGCACCAGATGAACAACAAAACCCCATGGAGTCACATTGACTGTGGCTCCAGTATTTTTCCTGTATGAATATATTATTCCATTCTAATGCTTGGAGTTTGATTCTGTAGGTCCACATTAGACTTATATGTTCTGATTTTGTTTAATCCTATGTTCCATTTTTTTCTTACTCTATTCTCCACCCACACCACATCCAGCTCTCCCTGAGCCTGTCATTCCCTGCCTTCAGAAGGATTATCCAGTGAGTAACCTCCCAGTTGACTTGTGGAATGGAATACATTCTTTCAGATTTATAATCATTTCCAAGGATTTTTTTGTACACTGTGTTTTTCTGCCTGTGTGTTGAACACAGGAGTGCTTCGACCCCTCAATGGATATCCATCTTGTGCCGAGTGAACCAAGGAACATTCCCCCCTTCATCTCCAAGAACCAGTCCACACTCGGGGAATTATTTCTGGGCTTCCTCAAGTACTATGCGACTGTTTTCAAGTAAGTCCCAGCATTTTATTGCACATTTCAATACACTATAACTATCTGGGTGTTTTTTTGTTATTCTCTATGGGCCCACACATGTATGTTTCCCATACATGGGTGAAGGCTAATCCTAGATTAACAGAAAACTTCAATTAAAAATATGTATAACTAAAATAATATACTAGGATGAACATGGGAAATGTATTTTTGCATCCTTCTTTCTTTACACCCACCATAACGCAGCAGTAAGGAGTTTTAGTTTTACGAGCATGCAAATTGATGCCTTTTGGCTGTACACTTGGCGACATTGAATTTGAAGATGATGCCAAAACTAGCTGCCCATAAACGCATACCCCTCACGGTAGTGGTACGTTCCTGTAAACTGTTGGTTTTAAGGATAATTATATTAGGGAATATTAGAATATCAAAGGCTGTGTACTCTGTGTTGAAGAAGCAAGTGTTATTCTCTCTTATCACCCGGCAGAAGCTGAAGCAGGTGGTAATTTGACAACCCTTAAGACGAGGGCTGGTATTTGTTTGAAGGGTCTGGGTTGCCTGTGGGTGGCTGAGGTGCCCGGGTGCATCCCCCCTGAGAAACGGGGCGGATTTTCAGGGCCAGAGTCCCTGGCACCGGTCCCATCCTACCCGGCTCGTGTTTCACTTGACTGCTTGAGTGACGGCGCCAGAAGGTGTAACTCTGACATTCAGCGCCATTCTGGCAGATGCTGTAAAGCCTGTGGTTAACTCTGTGTGTGTGTGTGTGTGTGTGCGCGGCTAGGCATTGATTATACTTATGTCCTGACCACAACTATGAGCAAAAAGCATCTGATGGAGTTCTGGTGTGAAATCCATCATTAGCATCTGTGGTGATTTGCTCCCTATTTTCATGTTTTGACAGGAGATTAGCAATGAAACACCAAAAATTCAAGTGGGTATGTCTATTTATGTTTGTAGATGGGATAAACATGTCATCTCAGTGCGACAGGCCAAAGTCATCCCCAAGACCAACTGCACCGATTGGAGAAAGTTCATCTGTGTGGAGGGTATGTGGTCAAACAGAGTAGTTCTTCAAGCGCACTAATTTGGTTTCCCATCATCCCTTGAAGTTACACATGAAGTTGCCTCACTTCCCCACTTCACTGAATTAAAATAGTTTTTAGTGGCCTTAATGGCTACAATTGTTTTTATATTGGTTGTCAGTTCATTTTAACTGCTCATTTCAACTCATCACATGGTTCTGTTGCCTCCTTGGTTTCTAGAGCCATTTAATGGGACAAATACAGCCAGAGCAGTTCATCAGAAGGACAAGTTTGAAGCCATCAAATCCCAGTTTCATGCGGTATGTCACTGATGTGATGATGAAGTTATACTTTTTAAAATAAAAATGTCAGTATTTGAATAATTTGCGAGAACCAGAAAAAAAAACAGATGCCTATTTAAGTAAATGATTGTAAGTGAAATGGTGTAAGTTAGATGTGTAAGAGTTGAATTTCCCTTCACCCTGCCTGTGACATCTGTGTAGTCCTGGCAGGTGCTGCAGCTGCGGAAGGACCTGAACTCAGTCCTGCCACTGCAGCGATCCAAGCAGAAGAGATAATGGACTTCCCATCCATGCCCACTGGACATGTCAAGCTGCTCTTGAAATAAATCAGGTTGCTAAAAGACGCTGTGTGCTTTTGAAATGATGAGAAGGCACTGAAGCCATCAACTGTGCATCAGCAACTGACAACGGTTCTGATGTTTTGGTCAACCTCGGAAAGTGGAGCCAGGTTGTATTGTGGCACACAGCGTGTATGTTAAGGGGGTGGAAGTGTGGCAGTTAGAATGAATGTATTCAAGTGGCAGAGATCTTTCACATTTTCACTTTCACATTTAAAAGCTGGGCCTCAGTGTTTCGACCTCAAGTAGTTTTCAACCTGAGCATTCTAGAATGCACGGGAGGTTCTGAAGCTCAACTGAGCTGTGCAGTTATTTCTTTTTTTTTTCTTCCCCTATGTCTTTTCTTGCATTCTCCCCAGTGAAAAAAAAAAAATCAACATCTGCTGTAAATATAAATCGTGAGGGGTATGGGTGTGTTTTGCTTTGGGACAGGGATGCATGGGAGCCACTGCTGTTGTTTGCACCTTCTTCCAGCTCCAGATGCTCTGATGCACCAGGTGTTAATGACTCTCATAAGGAGGGCTACCCTTCACTCCTTTTACCAGTGAAGTGTATGTGATGTTTGTTACTTTTTGTATTTTTGTACAATCTTTTATGTGTTTATTTAATTAATTAAAAGTATGAAGCTGTTTCTGTGCTCCTAATCTGTTCCTAATGTGTATTCAGATATCCTAATCTATGGGAGGAAAGATGGGCTGAGAATCTCCTTATTGGCTGCTGCTCACTAGTCCAACTCTCATGTCCAGGTTGTCACTACAAGTTTTGTTTGAGTTTATGATGTCATGACCAACAACTTGATCACTGGTTTATCAGATCGTAATCTTATACTGGCTGCCACTGCCAGGGAAAATACTAGATCACGTTTTTCAAAAATCCAATGATAAATAACTCTAAGTTAATGGCTTTCATTTGGGTATTGCATCTGAGCAGTATTCAAATATGGTGCAATTTGTAGTACTTAATGTTTGTCCACAGTCTGTAATGACCTACTTTTTACATTTACTCTCCATGAAGTTCATCCCATGGTGTCTTCAATTTGACACCAATTAGTGAAATATATAGTGAGGTGACATGATATTGGATCAGGCGCGCTGGCAACCTTCATAATTGGTTTTATCACTCTGTTTTCTTCTGACAAATCACACCAAAGTTTATGGCCCATGCATAGTGTAAGCCCCTGTTCGAGGGTATGGTATCGGGGCCAGTTTAAAATTAGCCCCAGTTAGGAAACCTCTCTACCCGTTCTGTTTCGTGTTTTGAACAGGGGGCATGGTACTTGAAGCCTACCCTTCGCTTCGCCGAGATCATATTTCAGCAGCCAGTTGGTTGTACAACGACTGGGTCTACTTAAAATTTTTGAAAGCTGTGATTCCATGTATAAAATGAGACAAAGTACAAACAAACACACACGAGAAGAACCACTTTGGCAACCCAATACTGCGTTTGAAGCGGGGGTTGAGACCAGAACACATTTCATATCACTCACTCCGGGTTGGGGAACACTTGCTATTTCTAGCAGGCGCTGAGTCAGGTGGACGACACCCAACTTGCAATGATCCCACCACGAAGCTATACTCGACACCAAAAGGGCTTTTAAAAACATCAAAATATCACAAAACCAACAAAATGGATACTACGTCAAAGGAAGAAAGTGAGCCAATGGAACCAGAAATACAAGCGTTACAGGACGAGGCGTCAGGGTCTGTTGACGTCGACGATGAGGACGAGATGGAAGAGCTTCACAACAGGTAGTTTATGCTGTTGTTTGAATCAGGGTGCGCAGAAAGGGTTATTGGCGAGATTACAGATGGTTCCTTTCTCTTTCCTTATGGACAAACATCCGATCCAGATAGTTTAGTCGTAATTATTAGAAGATGAATATAGTAGTGAATATTAGAATAGTTTAAACGTTAATTTTAAACATTATTTTGGAATGATGAATGATACATGAACAAACATTCCTGAATATGAATTTTCCTAATAATAGGCCTACTTAGACAGTGATACAAATTGACCCAAATAATATAGAATGTGAGTGTACACAATTTATTGCTATGAATATGCGAAAACATACAAATGTATTTTTTCCAGTAGCCTATAGCCCATAGGCCTACAGGGAGATAAAGTGTGAACTAACTCATTGACAGATGGGTGCAGGTTACTTAGAGGTGAGAGTAAGTGGGTAGAATTTATGGTAAGTCTATGACACAGAGGGTCTTAATTCTTGACCATGTTTTCGGCTTGAGAGTTGTATCCTAGTACACTGAATTATGCAGGGAATGGATTAACCCTAGATAGATAGATGAAGAGTTCAGATGCAAAACCCTCTAAATCCGTCTGACCACTTTTCTTTTAAATATATATACCTGGGCTTGGTTTCCATTTGAAGACCCATACTTTGGCCAGTTTCAAGATTTTTAAAGAGTCCAATTTAACATCTTGTTGTGGTGTCTATTCTGGAGATGGATTGTGGCACCAAAAATTCTACAATTAGCCCTTTCTCACAAAAAAAACATTTGTGATAGATCTTTATCGTTTACTTTATCATTTCATTTAGCTATTTAACCAAGAACTATAGCCCATTCCAATTCTTATCACACAACATTATAAAGATTGCTATGTTCTACTCATTCCATAAGGATTGTGGAGACTTGTTTCACAGCTATCAGTGGGCGCAAGATTAAGTTTCTGAGAATATTGATGATGTGTGTAAACTGTTAAGTCAAAGCAGCTTGTCAAGTGTATCTCACATGAGGGTGCAATGTATGAGTGACGTGCGTGCACCATTAGTCATGTAAAATTAATGGTAGTTAAATGATCAGATGGCTTACTTGATATTAGATCACTTACAAAACTGAGCACCTACTCACGCATCATTAGTTAAGTTCTTGTCGCATTTTAACTTCATCAAGTTACCATGTTCTGAAATGTATCCTGTCTAACATATTACCAATCAATCAACAGGCCTCTTACTTTACAGTAACGTAATACATTGTGTTCTACCTATTAAATAGCCAAAATATGTACTCTGCGTCACTAATGCGTATGGATGCCATTAATTTTTTTCACATTCCTATTTTCAGTTTGAAGGAAGTAGTCAAAGACCCATCTGTCAAGCCCAAGCTTCAGTGTCTAATGGTGGATCCATCCTTTTCCATGGTGACTGTGCAGAGTGAGGACAGTGGGATCGTCTGGGAGACCGCCTCAAGCAGGTGTTCCACTCCCTGGGGGTCTGAGGGAAGCTCACCATCGGAATCGTACGGTCTAGAAAGCTCGGCGGCACAGGGCAAGATCACCGTCATCATGGACGACAACAAGATTGTGAGGAAGCGCAAGAAAAGTGGCAGGAGCAAGCTGGGTGACAGAATCAAGAGGCCCAGCTCAAGAATGGCTGCATACGGAACTGAGAGACCAGCGATGACTGAGGTGTCTGTGCCCAATGTCAAGCCTGAAAACGACGAGCCAGCTGAATTGAAAGTGGACAAAGATCAGGAGCTGTTTAGCCTTATCTCCGAGGGTTACGAGATCCTAAACATTGTGGTACCTTCAAAACTTCCCACGGTGGATGAGGAAGAGGCAGGTGATTTGGTGGATAATTTGTCCTATTTACAAGACACCCCAAAGATTAAATCTAAAAGCAAATTAGCTCCAGTGCCTGCCGGGGATGACTACCAGGGGATCATAGTTCAGGAAATAATTAATGGCGAAAAGGAGGAAGCAGACAAAATTACAGAAACTGGCATGAAAGATGCAAAGAAAGAGGGGCCTGATGAAGATTACCTAGATAAATTCAAACTGGTCGATTCACATGCGCTTAGTGAACAGTCTAGCTCTTCAGGGGTTCCCAATGAAGAAAACATCATGCAAGAACCTGAACAGGTGAAACCTCAAGGGGAATTAAAGTCCAGTCCATCCAACATAGAGGACAGCTTCGTCATCATCACGGATAATGAGATTGCAAGCGAGCATATGGATGAGGTGTTCTACGCCAATACTGGAACCATGGCAGATGAAAAAAACAAAGGGCATGACAGCGACAGAAAAGTGAAAGATGAGCCGAGATCATTGAAAGAGAGTGGCTCAGCCCTTTTTGGCAGCCAGGAGACGATTCTCATACCTGTTTACCTGCCCGAAGGTCCTCCAAAAATTATAGACCAAGTTCTTCTGGAGGAGCCAAGGGCCATGTCGTTTCTTTACACTGACCTCTATGATGAGGCCATGGGAAGCAGGAGGAGGGATGATGACCACTCAGATGTCGAGAGCACTGTGTCTGAAAAATCTTACAAAAAAATATTTTCTGATGATGACGAGGAGGACGAAGGCTACCTGGAAAAGTTCATCTTGAAGGACGAGACGCCAGTGGTCCAGGAGCCCCTTGAAGTTGCTGATGATGTAAGGGAGGGTGGGAGAATCATCTGGCCACAGAATAAATTCGAACTTACTGGATGTCTGAAGCGGGTGAAGGAAGAGGATGACTCCGGAGGGGAGAAGACAGAAATTGCAGCAATGGAGCACGTGGAAGATAGTGAAAAGGCACAACCAGTGGATACAGGAAAGCCAGAGGAAATCAGTCAAGGGCCTATAACTAAGGCTGCTGATGGAAGTAAAATTGAACAGGAAAAAGAAGATGACACCAAGGTCTGTGTTGGAAATCACTGTGAACCATGTGATGCAGGAAAGATGATCCCTGAGTCACCAGAAAGTGTCATTCAGAATGATGTCAGCAACTTGTTATTGGAGGAGAGGGCTGAGACAGTGGAGGAAATCAGGAAGCATGATGGAGAAATTGCAGCAACGGAGCAAATGGAAGATAGTGAAAAGGCACAACCAGTGGATACAGGAAAGCCAGAGGAAATCAGTCAAGGGCCTATAACTAAGGCTGCTGATGAAAGTAAAATTGAACAGGAAAAAGAAGATGACACCGAGGTCTGTGTTGGAAATCACTGTGAACCATGTGATGCAGGAAAGATGATCCCTGAGTCACCAGAAAGTGTCATTCAGAATGATGTCAGCAACTTGTTATTGGAGGAGAGGGCTGAGACATTGGAGGAAATCAGGAAGCATGATGCCATATCAGAAAAGGCAAAAGATTCAAAGGAGACAGAGAGTGAAATGATGGGCATTTCTGGAACAGTTTCGAAAAAATCTCCAGATTTGCTAAATGAAGGAGAACAGACTGCATCAGAGAAGGCGATAAATACAATCCAGGAGCCAGAGACTTCCCAGGACATGAAAACCTCAAGTCCAGAGGAGGTTTCAGAAAAATTAACCGAAACTCCCACAATAGTTGAGGAGCCTTCATGTAAAAAATTGGAAGGGGTAGCTGAAATACAGTCAGACGTTAAGATATCTACAGAACCTATAAATGAAGCCATTGAGGTGAAAAAGTCAGATGAGATTGTGGCTGACCAAGCAACACCAGACACAACAAGTCAAGTAAAAGTCGAAGAAACCATTACCAAAGAAAAACCTGCAGCTCCCCTTGATGAGTCAGATGTCATAGCTACAGCACCTGAAGCCATGAAAGACAGTGAGGTCAGTGTGGTGTCAGAAGAACAGCTTACAGACAGTGTAAGTGAAATACCAGATGAAGTTGCAGGAGGCAGCAAAGAACCAAACACAGACACAATTCCTGAAGGAAAAACAGAGAATGCCATTGTGCCTGCTGACGTTATACACCTAGAGGACGTTAGTAAGAGTCTACCTGAGGTAGAAACTGAGGTCCTCAAACAAGACGCAACAGAGCAGGAGGTGGCCACAGACACATTACTGGATGGGAAAAGTGTAGCCATAACAGAGACAGAAATGGCATCAGTTGAGTCCCCTGGTGTTGAGGTTTTAACTGTGGAGGACACAGCAGCAAGGACACCATCACCTTCAGCAGCTCCAGCTCCAATAGAAGTCCAGGAGGTCACAACCGAGGATCGGAAAGAAGGAGAGCCAGTGGAGGAGCAAGCAGAGGAGCCAGAGGATGAGAAAAGTGTAGCCATTGAGAAGACCGTAAAAGACGATCTTGTAATAAGTGGTGTTAAAGACATCATTGACACCACAGAGCAGTTATCTGTGGAGTGTCCTCACAGCAAAGTCCAAGAACAAAAAAGTGCAATTCAGGAGCAAGCTGTTGATTCAGCATCACAAGGTGAATTAAAGGTGTCAGAGGATGTAGTGGAGCCTGATAGAACTGTGGAGAAGAGTGAAGCAACTGAAGCGCATCAAGAAATGAGCCCTGCATTGCAAGCTAATGTAGATGTAAAAAACATAGGTCCTGAACCTGAGAACGTGGAAGAAAGTCAACAATCCACTGAAACACCAGTGGAAAAAGTTCAAGATCTGACTGAGGAACTAGTTGGGGTTCATAAACCCGAGGAGAAAATTGAAAAATCTGAAACCTCTAATGAAATAGCCAATGTGTTGCAGGTAAACACGGACATCATTTGTGATGTTTATGAACCTAAAAAAGTAGAAAATAAGAAATTTACGATTGAGTTTTCCATTGCTAACAGAGAAAAGCTTACTGGAGCCCCGGTAGAAAAAAACAAGCATACAGTAGAGCAGACACAGAAGAAAACAACAAGAAGGAAAGCTAATGTACCAATAATAGAGGTTGTTCTAAGTAAAGTACCCTACACTCACGGGGAAAAGACTGAAAAACAGTTATCTACAAGTAAACCAGAGACTCCACCTGTAGCCTCAGAATGTAAAGACAGTGAAGAGCCTGTAACCAGAACTGCAGAAGGGGTTACCAGTGTTCCGAAGGATGTAAAACAAGATGTCTCACTGGATAGTGTTCTACCTCAGACTGAAGTCAAGAGTAATAAGCAAGCTGTGAAAGAGCCAGTAGAGGCTGCAGAGGCCACAAGGGCTGGAGCTGAGCTGGATAGCCTTGAACCCGAGGTCAGGGAGGCACAAGCTTTAGACGAACCCAAAGTAGAGGTAGATCTAATTCCAGAGACAGTAAATGAGGAAAGCAAAGTACAAACAGAAGTAGATAGTGATGGTCAAATAGCAGTTACAGAGGATTACACCCAAGTCACTGGGTCTGTGTATGAACCTGACACGATAAAACCAGATGTTCTAGTCTCAGATAAGATAGTGAATGTTCCTGTGGCAGAACTTCCTTCAGATGAGACTCGAGGTCCTGAGGCTGTGATAGTAGAAAAGAAAGTTTTAGATGAAACTGTTAATGATTTAGTAGAAGAAATCCCTGTAGCTGAAACTCAAGGTCCTGAGGTTTTTAGTGTGGAAGAGATCTCATTTAAAATTGCTGAAGATGTAGTAGCTGAAATTCCTCCAGAAGAGACATCGGGGGAGGTTTTGATTGTGGAAAGCAAAGTGTCAGATGAAACTGTTGTAAACAGTGTGGTGGCAGAAATTCCTTCAGTTGAGACCCTAGGTCCTGAGGTTATGAGTGCAGAGACCAAAGTGTCAGGTGAAACTAGGGGTGATGTAGTAGCAGAAATAACCTCTGTTGAACCTCCAGGTCCAGAGGCCATTACAGTGGAAAATAAAGCTCCAGCGAAGCTCCAGCTCCAACCTGTGAATGATGTAGTAGCAGAAATTCCCTCTGTGGAGACACCAGATGAGATTTTGACCACGGAAAACAAAGTTTCAGATCAAATTATTGCGAGTGTTGCAGAGATTCCTTCAGATGAGACCCTAGGTCCTGAAGTAGTAAGTGCAGAGACCAAAGTGTCAGATGAAACTGTGAGTGTTGTAGCAGCAGAAATACCCTCTGTTGAGCGCCCAGGTGCTGATGTCGTTACTGTTGTAGTAGGCAAAACTTTGAATGATGTAGTAGCAGAAATTCATTCAGTGGAGACACCAAAGGAGGTATTGATAGCTGAAAGCAAAGTTTTAGATCAAATTGATGTGGTGGCAGATATTCGCTTAGTTGAGCCCATAAGTCCTAAAGTTGTAACTGAGGAAGCCAAAGTTTCTGATAAAACTGTAAATTATATTATAACAAAAATTCCCTCGGTTGAGACACCAGATGAAGCATTGATAGCTGAAAGCAAAGTTTTCGATCAAATTGATGTAGTGGCAGATATTCCCTTAGTTGAGACCAGAAGTCCTGAGGTTGTAACTGAGGAAGCCAAAGTTTCAGATAAAACTGTAAACGATATTGTAACAGAAATTCCCTCGGTTGAAACAGCAGATGAGGTATTGATAGCTGAAAGCAAAGTTTCAGATAAAACTGAAATGCCCTCAATCAAGTCCCCTGGTGTTGAAGTTGTAACTGTGGAGGACACAGCAGCAAGGACACCATCACCTTCAGCAGCTCCAGCTCCAATAGAAGTCCAGGAGGTCACAACCGAGGATCGGAAAGAAGGAGAGCCAGTGGAGGAGCAAGCAGAGGAGCCAGAGGGCCTGCTGTTTTCTACCCTCCGAAGTTTCTCCCCCAAGGAAGACCTGTCAGTCCTGCCTGAGCCTGAAGCCCTCAAAGAATACCGTGACGAAATGGCAGAGGAGCTTGATTATGAGATGATCACTCGACAAGAGGCCAGGGAGTATCCAGGTGTGGAGGCGGAGGTCATTCCTGAGAGGGAAGAGGAGGAATGCTTCACAGAGGTGGACACGAGCAAGGCGTTAGAGGAAGAGGCTGCAGAAGATGTGCTGGAGGCAGACTATGAATTTATTGAGGAGTCGGAAAGTGTTGAGCTGTCAGAGGAAGATCAAGCTAAAATGCAAGCATTGGATGCCTTTTGTCTTGTCTGTCAGTGCCCAGTTTTAATGATGGAGGAACATCAAAACCATGAAGTGTGCAGTTTGGATAGAGCATATGAACTTCTGAAGGTCAGTGTCACTGGTCATTAATAGCATTCCAACTGTTGTGAACTTTCTTTGTACTGTATCAACAATGTTTAGTTGAAAATGTTTTTAAAAATGTTTTATATTCTATATTTTGCAATATTTTATAGTAATAGGCATTGCAATATAAAATATTATTGTAATATTTCACAATATATATATATATATATATATCGTATTATATTATATTATATATATATATATATATATATATATATATATATATATATATATATATAATATAATATATATCTTACATTACACTAGTAAATTGTTGTTCGAAGTCATTTATAGGAGATGTGATGAAACATCCTAAACTCACATTATGATAGCACAATATTGAGTTATATGGCATAGGAAGTGATGACTCCTCAAAAATCAACTCTTTGATCAGGTCTTCAGTCAAGGGACGTTTGTCTCAATGACTCCTCCCGTCACAGTACACTGCAGTGATGAGGTCACCTTCTGTTTTGATATGTGGGAAAGGTCTTGTATGACATCATCCAGGGGCATAGTGATATACGATCCCTCTCAACAGTTTTTCTCTCAAGGGTGCGTGATCGTAAAGTCACTCGTCCAGCACTAGTAAGAGAGCTAAAGGTCTTTTGAAGTAACCGATGATGTGTTGTCTTTATTTGGAGAGATGACAGGAATATTGATACCTATGGACTTTACATAACCTTTTCACTTAGTTGTGCAAGTGCCATAAATTTTCCACCGTTTTCCTTAAAATTACTTAACATCTTCAGGGGACATGCTGTAATTATTTTAAATGATCCCAGCTATACTTGTCAAGGTTCAGAAAAAACATTAACTTCACTTTTGTCAGGTTTTATTTATAGTCATGGATAAACAAAACATCCATGTAGTCTCTGTTCACTTCACTGTAACAGATGCACCGTGCTGGTTTTGTCTTAGGTGGGAGGCTCTAGGCCATCATTGCATGTTTGATATCCACCTTGAATGTCAATATAATGACACAGACCCATTTTATCGATTTATAGGAATTTAAGAATTCCAATCTGTTGTTCAGTGAAACAATTTCATGCAACATGGTCAAGCAATAGAATACCCTTTAAAAATATGTCTATATTTTTTGACAGGACCGGCTTAGCAACTGGATATCCACATTGCAAGAAAGATCGGAAAATATCGAGGACATGGTGTCAGAGATCGAGCTGGCTTACAATTCAGTGGAGGTATGAAATATTATATGAAATATGTATTTTAAGCAAGTCTCTTTTATGACAGACATTTTAAAGTAGCCATTCGTTCAGAAGCTTACTTCCTTTTTTTTAAAGGAACAATGCAAGATGAATGAAGAAGCTATGGACGAACAGAATGAGGAAATGCTGAGACTGGTGATGGATCAGTACAATGAGATGTCTCACACAATGGAAGAGGAGAAGAAGGCAAAGTTGGAGAAGCTCTATGACCAGATTGTCTCCTTCCAAGAGAGCATTGACATCGCCAAAGAGACTCTTGAGAAAAACTCAAAGGAGGAAGAAGAGGAGGAGGAGGATTCTTTCACGTTAGTGTCTGTAAGTGACGTTCATGTGCCTTTTTACCTTCAGCTTAAGTTTTATCATTTATGAGATGCCCTTTTCCAGAGCAGTTGAATGTACTGATCCTTTGATAAAGTATTTCCTGTCAAGACATTTAGTCAAGTGCTCCACCAGTATGAACATGTATTTATTTATTTTTAAAGATATGTCAGAAATAAGTGTGTACACGCTAATGTGGACAAATGTGCAAAAAGTGGCCAAAATATTAAATGCAAAATGTATCGCAATTTGAAACAGTGAGGAGTAATTGCCATTGAACATAATTTCACCATATTGACTGGGAATTCCTACAAAGTCATCCTGATCAGGCAATTGTCCTTATAAAGTAATCAAAATTTTTCTTTTCTTTCATGTCCAGTCATCCAAAGACATAAACATGAGGTAATTTAATTCATAGGCTGCCAAAAATGCATAAATCTACTGTTTGTATCAGCAAAACAAAATAAAGGCTGGCCTTCTATAATTTGCATGTTTATTTGCATTGTTCCATGTATGGCAGAAATGAGCAGAAATAGCAGAACATGTGTATAGATTAGTCAACAAAAAAATTTTTGTGCAGTTTTGTGATTATTGGCACAAGAATGAGACTGCTAACAAATATACACTTGTAGCATATACACATTTATCAATAATATATCTAAGAAAGATATATTGTGCTTGAGGATTGAATTTCTTTTATTAACATAATTATATACAGTCAATGTGTGGTGTGGTGCTGCTGTTGGAGATATTCAGCTTTTCCCCCCTCCTACTGACGTGTCAGAGATGCTTTTGTCCCTTGGTGTGGTGTCTAAATTTATCCCAAATGAGACAAGATTGGCCAGCATTTCTGTCTACACATAATCCTTGTTCTGTTCTGTTCTGTTGTGGAATTAACAGTCAGTCAGCAATGACAATAACAATTGCAATAGCAATAACATTCAGTCAATAATATATTTATGGTGCTTTGCAATTTGTAGCATTGTAATTCACATCATTTAATAACTTTCATTTTAAACTCAAACTGCCATTCTTTTTAAAAAGTCTTACCAAAGCTTTGGAGTCGACTATGTCTTTGGAACTTGGGCCACGTGGACTCTCTGTGTTCGATGATTATGCCAAGGGCTCAGGAAATGGACAGAAGCACCGCAAAGGCATTCCAGGTGTGCATTGCTTGTTATGTTAAATATTATATTATAGTATTTATTTAATTTCATTAGGCTATTGATTGAATTGACATTGTTGTTTATTATTGACATTCTCCTTAATGTAGTTACCCTGGCTGCAAATTGCATTTCGTCTAGATTTCTAGGCTATAATATAGTCTTACCAACTTTTTAAATTGTTTACTGCTATATACATATCATAGCATAAAGTATTAGGTTATAGTTGTTTTCACATACCTCTCGAGTATGTAACAGTGCTTGTCTGTGAATATATTGGTACTGTAGTGCCACAGAAGCCACATCTTCAGCCCCAGGAAGCCAACTCTGCCACCAGCACCTCTGTCACTGTGTACTGGAAGGTCAATGAGGGGGACATCATCGACTGCTTCCAGGTGTACTGCATGGAGGATCCTCAAGGAGGTACACATACAGTAGGCTGCACACAAATAGTAGACACACACACACACACACACACACAGTAAAACAAATTTAAAAAAATTGTATATTAAATGTATGCTATTTATTTAATCTGAAATTCATAGTAAATATTTTTCAACCATTTCTCAAAAAGCAAAGTTGAGGCAAACTGTGAGCAAAATGTTTTGCTTCTCCCTATCCCCCAGCTATATCTGAGGAGTACAGGGTGACAGTGAAAGAAAGCTACTGCACTCTGGAGGAACTGGACCCAGACAAGTGCTATAAGGTGTGGGTGATGGCTGTGAACTACACAGGATGCAGCCTGCCCAGTGAGAGACTATCTTTCAAAACAGGTGAGTTTAAGTCTGCATGTCTGGCTCAGGACTCAGGAGCCTTGATGGTTGCATACTATACTATTTGATGCAGAAGAAGAAGAAATACGGTAATTGTAATTGTAATTGTAGAGATAATCGTGGAACTCTCGTCATTTGTCTAGTGCACAATGCTCGCATGAATGCTAATTTGACCGGAAATACTATTTCAAATGGCAGAATGTTTAAGGATGTCATTAATTATTTAACTGTAAAAATGTGGATTGAAAATGACTAGCAATCATAAGTGTTGCCATGTGTATTTGTGTGTGTGTGTGTGTGTGTGTGTGTGTGTGTTCCCCAGCTCCATCTGTGCCGGTGATCCAGCCGGAGCGGTGCACCGTGCTGTGGGACTCGGCCACCCTGCGCTGGGCCTCGGAGCAACCATCTGCCGCAGAGAGCTACACACTGGAGTACTGCCGCCAGTACGCCTGCGAGGGAGAGGGCCTCAGGTCCGTCACACAAACACACACCGCAAGACATAAAACACACACACAAAGACAAACCCCCCCAGAGAACATACAGAGACCTAGTGTAAAACTGCCTTTCATGTTGGCCCTGCCCAGGAGCGAGATGATTTCAGCTGATAGTTATAACAATGACTTCCAAGCTCATATGTTGTGCTGATAGATAAACAGAGACCCATTCCCCAGTCTAGCATATACAAACTGGTTTGTCCCAGTTTAGCCTATACAGTCTACTTTACATAAACATGGCTTATGACTCATATGTTATGTCACAGAAAGGCTTGAAAGGCTGGCAGGACTGTGCATCAGTAGCCAGAGAGCACACATACAAAAAAATGTATACCGGTACCGCACTGTAAGTTACTGTGCATAAAAGCATCTGCTAAATGACTAAATGGCTACATGTAAATGCAGCACCGCCTGCACAAAGGCAAGTGGTGCTTACACTATTGTGACTGTTTATGGGACTGAAGCCAAGCTCTGTGTGTATCCGGCTAGGTCTTTTTCTGGGATACAAGGCTGTGAGCAGAGAGTCCTGCTTCAGCCCAATGAGAACTACCTGTTATACATCAAAGCTGTCAACTCGGCCGGGGCCAGTGAGCAGAGCGAGGCCGCACTCATCTCCACCAGAGGTCAGCCGGCACGCCGATCTGTCTGTACCGTCCGCACCCCTCTTTGGGTGATTCAGAAATTCTAAAAGGGCATTTGTTTTGAATAAATATGCAGTGAATGACATATGGATTTACGCTGCAATTGTCTAGTCACATAGCTCAGGGTTGGTGGACTCTCAGTCCCCCCAGAGGGCAGTTTCTCAGCACTTTGTGCCTGCTTTGCGTGACATAAACTGGTGCACTTTTGGGATAAATGAATCACACACAACACACATCCCCAGCCCTACCCCTACAGGAATCTCCTGGCTATTTCCCTCAGCATTCCCTCAGCTATCTTTAACTAACTTCTGTTGGGCCTTGTGTAGGAACAAGATTCCAGCTGATGAAAGAGACAGTCGGCCCAGCACTACGGCTGTTGGAGGATAAGACCACCGTGTTGTACTCACAGGACAGCTTCAGTGAAATGGCCTCTATCAATGAGTGAGTGAAAACGTGCAGTTTGTGCGGTCTTATACAAATTGAACTAAAGATAACGAACAAACAGAAAAATTACAATATATACAGGTACAGGCAGAGAAAATGTTTGCTTGTTGTTATGCAAGCAAATGTCTTTTGCTGTTCTTGCTAGTCAAGTTTATTTGAGGAGGGTAAACAGAATTTAACAAGTATATGACATGACCTAACAAAAAGGAGAAGAGGAGAAGAGAGAAGAGATTAAATATGAAATATATAATATAAAAATATTATAGTGTTTAAACGTTTAACTATTACAAAAACATATGCACAAACATAACATGTAAGAATATGTAAAGAAAATAAATAAAAACACCTAACATAAAAACAATACAAATATACATTATAAAGGGGGAATAAATAAGTCTTAAGTAAGTGCTTCCTTTTGGATGACTACTGTCTCTCCTCACACTGTTTTTCACGCCTGTTCACAGATGTCCAGCCATTCTGGGAGAGCTCTTGCCTTTGAAAGGCTACTATTACTGGGAGACAGTGGTGTCAGGCTGCCCATCCTACCGCCTCGGCGTGGCATACAGCTCGAATCCCAGTGACAGCCTTCTGGGAGAGAACAGCACCTCCTGGTGTCTGCACTGTGTCCCCACATCAAGCAGGTACAAGGTTGTTTACATGTTGTCTCACAGTAAATGCCCAATGTCTACGGCAGCTAACATGCATGTCATCATTATTTGATAAATAGGCTCCTGGTATGCTCCATTGATGTGTTATCAGTGGAGTGATGGGCCAGAGAGAGCTGTTCTTTATGGCTTTGCTCTTAAATGAGCCTACTAGGATGTCTTTTGCCCAGGGTAGGTTCAGCTTGTTGTACCATTTAACAAGGGGATGAGTGAATCTACGTGTTTCTTCTGCGTAATGAGACTGATAAAACCTAGAATTTCCATACTGTTCTGCTCTATTCGTCTCTGTTCTGTTTTCCTTGCATTTGCTCTGACTGATGCTGTGATCTGATGGTTCATGAGGATGGCTCACCCACTTTTCACCGACTTAGTCGTAACCTATTCTCTTTCACCATAGCTCCAGGTTCGAGCTGCTCCATAACAGCGTGGAGACCGACATTTTCGTTGTGGACGTGCCCACTCGCGTGGGCACCCTACTGGACTTTGCCCAGGGGCGCCTGGTCTTCATCAATGCCCAGAACGGCCACCTCCTGGGCTCCACGCAGCACCGGTTCACAGAGCCCTGCCATGCCGCTTTCGGCCTGGAGAGCCCCGGCTGCCTCACCGTCCACATGCTGCCTGAGGTGCCAGAGTCCGCACGGCACTGCTAGTGCACCCCGTCAGTCCACCCCATCTGCCCTCTGTGATGTGCCCCCAATGTCTGCCCTTGTAACAAGTTCATTGTCTGTGATGGCAAATAGATGTTTGTTTTTTTTTCGCTCTAGGACTTTTGCTTTTACTGGGCTGGGATGAGTGAGTGAGTTTGTGTTGAAGAAATAGAGAACAGCCTTTGTTTTCTACAAATATTCAAATTTATTGAAATACTATGCAATTTACAAATATTGAATTTACAGTTACTTAAATTATTTTGTAAATATGGGGAAGCTGACTAAATAAATTGAGTGAATTAACTGAAATAATGTATTGAATTTGTTAGACACTTCAAACTTCAAACTTGATATTCACACATTTATCCTGTAATTAAGATTTCTTTAGTTTTACTTCCAACTACTTCCAAAGCTGTGCACCAGCAGAATATCAATTAATTTGTGTATGTATGACTTAAAAGTATGACTTAAAATTGTTTTTGTTTTGTTTTTTCAACGAGTTACATCTTTTCAGTTTTGTGTTTTCTATACTGTTAAGTGTACATACTATGTATCACATGTTTGTGTTTTCCTTCATTGTAAATGCATACCTTTATCAGACTTGTGTCCCATGAAATGGGCTATTTTTGTATTTGAATGAGAAGTATTGAGAAAATAAAATATTTCTGTATCAACAACATTCAACAGTACTCCTTAGCTAAAGATAAACTTTTATGTGAGGGTTTTTAATGTTATATTTTATCTTTAGCCATTATTGCAAATCATAAGTATATTAGTGCATATGAAAGTAATCCACATGCATGTTGGTTTGTGCAACTGAATGGGAAGAAAGAATTGACCTATGACTATACGTTTTATATGGGGCCAGAGGACATAGTTTAAAGCCAGGGTGAAAGTTATGAGTTTTAAGTGAGGCAGATGTTATTTTCAGTGGGTTGTGTCTGAATACACAACAATTATGCACATTTTTGAGTGCAGTTGTTGGCATTTTATCCACTAGATGTCCCTGAAAATCTTTTTGATTTATTTTTGTTTTATTTTGTGTTCATTTGTACTACCCTATTTAGTTTAAAATATTTCTTTAAATGATTTAACTTAAAATCCAGTAAATGTACTGACTAGTTACTATACTTTGAAATGCATTGATGGTTGTCTATCCTCTGCACAGTAAGTAGGAAATTGTAGTTAAAAGAATGTACATTATCACAGCAGGAAGATAATAACTGTGTGTCTTAACATGTAATAGTCACAAATGGCTAAACTTTGAGGATTCACAACTAGAATAGTAGTCTCAAAACAGATGGAAAACACTACTGTATCAGAAGGAACAGGTGCGACATTCTGTAAGACACAGACAAAACAAACTGACATCTGCAGAAACTCAAAGCATGGCAAGGTTTCCAAGCAGTGGAATGACAATTACAAAACTTTTCATATGTTTTTTTAAATACTGCCAAGGTTGGTCAAGGGTATGATTAATTCTATTTTTAATACTGTTATATAATGTGCTGAATATTGTTTTTTTTTTCCTCATCCACAATCTGTGTGTGGAACTTGAGTTGCTGGACCTCTGATGGGAAACGTCTGATTGTGAATTTTGTTTTAATAACTCTTTAACTTCATTTTATATCCTCTTCCGCAAAGTCTGCGTGATTTACTGTTTGAGGGTGTTTTCATTTTGTATCTGTACTTTCTGGTTTTGGATGCACCCAAACATTTTACTTTGACAAGTCACTGCTGAGAATAATTAAATGACAGTTTTCTGGCCGTTGGACTTGTGTGTTCTCCTTTTAATATAATTTGTTTCTGGGATACATGGGTGTAAATAGCAGTGATCATAGGGCTGGGGAACTGAGGCAAACAGAGAGAACCTGAGATGCGAAGAGTGAAAAAAGGTCTTTCTCTTGTCTGTTTTGTTTCCACCCTGACATGCACTTTCGAGCATGTGCGCACGCATTCTTGTGAGGGGTGTGGCGAGATGGTGACTGTCTAATGGGTTCCATGTGATGACCCTGCAAAGCAGACTTCTTGTGCAGGCCACATGCGGATGATTTCTGGGCGTTTGTCTGTGTCTGACGTGTTTGGGATGGAGAAATTCAACACAAACCAATCAAGCTCCAACCCAAATTTCCCTGGGTTGGAACACCGTGAACTGAGTGCAGACTTTGAAGATTGCAGCAAAAATGCGTCGGTCTCAGCGCACATTTCTGACCCTGCTGGAAAATCTGAGGTTCTAGTTAAACATGAAATTGAAGGCTCATGCTGCTTTTTCAGTATTATTCAGCAACACTCATGCAGCTACAACAACAGTAGAACAAATTACAGAATTTTATTGCATATATTCCTTTCTTTTATGAGTCCTGAAAATAGTGTAATATGTCTACCTATTTAACATAATGAAACATTTACAAGAAATAAAATGTGTTATACCCTGTGGCCTATCATCATGCACCCGTTCAGCGACCAATGTAACAGGTTAACTCTTGATTAGGACATACTGCCACCTCTGAAAACCTGCTCCTGGTAGAATATATTTCTCCAACTCCACTGCTTCATATTGTGCACAATGAAAGGCCATTACATTACTTTACAAAAAACAACAACAAATACACAAACAAATTCAAGCATTCTGTACATTCTTATTGTATGATATGTTAAGTGACAACATAAAATCAAAGTGAAAGTGCATTACTGATGCAGTACAATGATGAAAGTGGCTGAAGAACAAAATGGCATCGACTAGAACAATCAACCTCTGCCCAGAGCTTTGTGTTGGTATTGGACCGCTCAAAATATTGTATAGACTCAGCAGGGTAGGATTTTGGTTCAGACCATAATTTTAACTAAGCATATTCATAATATTTGTGTGTGTGTTCAAATCACAAAGTTGGCTAAATCAAAAGCAGAAAATATACATGTCCTATTCTGAACAGTAACTGAGACTATGGTAGTTAAGCTTTTCTTGTAAGGCATAGCATAGATATCCCATTTCCAAATCTGATCTATTGGTGCCTTTGATTGGAAGGTATAGACAAGGTCAAGAGGATATCCCTTTTGATAAAAGCAAAGCAAAACAAATCACAAAAGGCACACCATGCTCACCACAAAGACCTGCAGGACACAACATTCAGCCTGTTAAGATAGCAGCTGCCTCTTACACCACTGTCCATAACGACACACAAATAACGCAGTGCGGAGAATAACCAATGATACCAAAAGCCTACTGCGAAAGAAAAAATATTTTGTGTTCAGCTAAACTAATGATGAATGCAGACATACTGCATGGGACTCGCAATATTGTCGAAGGAGACTTTCTAAAGTACAATCAGATAAACATTAAAGGTTGATGATATAAAACAACACTGCTTTAACACGTTGGTTTTGTTTTCAAGATATGTTGCAACAAGAGCATCAAGCTGTTGTAGAATCCAACTAATTATGTAGCATGGCTAGTATTTACACTTGGGGGGCAGCCGTGGCCTACTGGTTAGCACTTCGGACCTGTAACCGGAGGGTTGCTGGTTCGAACCCTGATCAGTAAGCACGGCTGAAGTGCCCTTGAGCAAGGCACCTAACCCCTCACTGCTCCCCGAGCGCCGCTGTTGATGCAGGCAGCTCACTGCGCCGGGATTAGTGTGTGCTTCACCTCACTGTGTGTACACTGTGTGCTGTGTGTGTTTCACTAATTCACGGATTGGGATAAATGCAGAGACCAAATTTCCCTCACGGGATCAAAAGAGTATATATACTTATACTTATATACTTATACTTGGCTTTCATAGCACACAGTATGGACTGGGACAATACTGCCATGCAGAAACTATGGCCACATAACTGTGGGAACAAACTGCATGGTATTTTAGCAAAAGCCCTTTTTTTCCAATTGCCCAATAAATACACTGAATTGCAAGCTGTATACCCCATACATTGCATGATTTTCATGCATTTGTGCGATTGTTGCTATTGAAATGCCCCATCATCTTCAACATTATATATATATATATATATATATATATATATATATATATATATATTTGTTTTTTTTTCTTATGATAAAAATACAGCACACAATTACACCCTATATTGGGTCAAGGATTATCTTTTTCACAAGGGTTAAAGGTGTTGATGCCTTGTCAACATTTGTCTGGTCCACTTTTGAATTTTGAAAACTGGTTTCGTTTTGTTAACCCATGTTTAATGTCCTTAACAGTGCTTGTAGATAAAAACCTGATGCAGACAATGTTGTAGTAAATGTACAGTATATCAGAGCATTGTTTAAATGTTGCCTTACCTCTAAATCTCAATATAAAGGTCTCATGCATAAGTATGGAGCAGCACACGTGGTATAAAAACAATTCAGTAGGCAGCCAACACAGTCTTCCCCTGCATCAGACAGAACTTCAGAATGGAGAGATTACATGAAGCTGAACATGCCAATTATTATGATCAAATTCATATAGTTTTTCCCTTTGTCTTTCATGTTTCATACATCAAAAGGCTGTACCTCATAAGTATCATCCCTTTTATACAGTATTTGCTAATTAGATATTACACATGTAATCTAGATACCTTTCCCTAAAACTAATGGGATTCCATTCTAAACTTACCAGCTATGGGAATTGCAGTAAGAATACTAGGAATATAGCCAAATAAGCTATGCTATGTGCTTTGGACAGAATGTTTAGGTTTCTCGTTCAAACACACTGGCAACAGATCTTCACTACCCTCACAAGTGGTCAAAAGAGAGTCCACAGCATGGACAGGCAGCAGCAAGAAGACAGTTTGTCTGCACACCACACAGCAAGTTTGTGGGAGTAATTGCAGAAGCTCAGTGAATCTGTTGCGGAATGCCACTGTGATGAAGAGGGTGGGGTGAAGTGGGGGACAGGGACGGTTTTTTGGAAGGTTCTCCAGCCACAGAGGGCGTTAGGCTGGTGTGGAGTTTTTGGACCTGGCTGCCGGCCTGTGGTCGGACCTGTGGGGACGGTGCTGAGGACTGCTCCGCAGGTTATCATCCATCTGTCCGGAATGAGAAACATGAGGTCAACACAAGACAACTTCATCTTTTTCACAGGCATAGCAATCTTCTTGACTCGAATTAGCATGCATTAAAGCATATTTACAGCACAAGGAAATAATGCAGCCACAAGGAAAGAATCATGATAATAATAATAATAATAATAATAATAATAATAATAATAATAATAATAATAATAATAATGTTATAAGAAGAAGAATAAAAACAACCTTCTCAATAAGGTTAGACTCCTTGTTGACCAGCTGTGTTAGTTTCTGAAGGTTTGCATCTACTGGCTCCTGAATAGCAGGAGGAGGCTCTAATGAAGCGCAAAAGAAAGAAGGAAAGGGAATAGCAACAAGAGGAGAATCAGACAGTGTGAAACAACATTGACAGTGTTATGGAATGTGTTCCAAAACGGAAATAGAGATTTACATGATTTGACAAATGATGGAGCACTTAGAGTAAAGCCCTGTAGACATAACAGAAAACCAGCTTCTGTTTACTGCCCCACACATACAGTACACACACACACACACACACACACACACACACACACACACACACACACCTTCTAGCTTCTATGAAAAAATTCCCAGCTTAAATGCAAAATACGATTTCTCTGCTGCTGGCACATTATTCTAAGAGACTGAGGTGCCCACGGGAGCTCACCGGGCGGATTCTCTGTGAAGAAGTTCCTGAGGACGACATTGCAGAATTGGCAGAGGTTGCTCAGCTGTTTGAGGTGCTGTTGAAGCTGCCCGCTGGAGAGAGGGGCTTTATGAAGGGGGGCGATGTACCCAAACACAAAGGCATCAAGGCTTGTAGGCCTGCAGGGAGAAGATATGATAAAGTATGTAGTTACTCTATCAGAAGAAGTGGTTCTTCTCAAATAAATTGAACTGAAGAATCCTGCCACATTGATCATCAGTGTATCAATGTTTTTTTTACATTACAGTATTTACAAAGGATAAGCATGACTTGATCATGTCAGAATAACTTTCTTCTCTTAAAGTTAGATTTCACCAAGACACATGCAGTTTGGGAAATGTAACACGTGATACTATTACTTTGGATTGCTAAAATGACCACTACACAATGGCATGACTTACGTGTTTCCAAAGAAATACTGTGAGGTACCCAATCGATGTGACAGCAGGTTCAGGCACTCCTTGGCTTCGCTGTAAATCTGAAAACACAGCCAATTCATAATTTCGGCTTGTATGATTCTCGGAATCAGACAATGCAACCACCCACAAATCATTTCCAATAATATGACATGGCCTGCAGCTGTTCCAAGCTACTGGCAGTAAGTGGCATGTTCTCATAGTGCAGATATTTGGCATTAGTCACTTCATTATTGGCACTAATCAATACAGGCACTCAGAGGATGTCTGCTCTCTTTTCTGCCCTTTCATTAAAACCAGGAGTCCAGGGCAGTGAGCTCATGACTTTTTCTCTGGGCACGGCTCTACGCGCTCGCTCTGGCCTTCGTCGAAGAGATCCTCTCCCCTCTCGTCTCCTACGGGAGATAAACACTTTTCCATCTGCTCAAAAAAAAAAAAAAAAAAGCAATCCCAGAGAGACCCAAAACCACAGCCGCCGGTCAGACAGGCCTGGAAACTTTGAAAGGGCCAAAACCAGTGGCTTGATATCCCCTGCAGGTTTCGACGCTGAGTAACTTTTTTTTTATTAGAGCAAGACTGTCACGGCTCGTGACCTGTGTGTAGACGCATATTGTAGTAGTCTCCGGAACATGCTGAATTACTGAGTGACTTCAACTCACATCCATAAAACAGCTAGAGATTTGGCCAGTCCTCTAACAATGACACACATCAGTTTGAAATGGCGAAACCAAACAGGCGCAGTTTATTTTCACACCTAATGTGTTTACAGTGATCGACCTAATGTGTTTATACAGTGATCTACCACACCTTTCCCTCCACCTCTGTCAAGGTGCAGTAAGGAGACTCTCCTTTGGTGAGCATGATGCGGGAAAGAGCCAGACTGGCCTGTCGTCCCGGGACGAAGAAGTTGAGAGGGAAGGGAGAGTGTGATGCGAACCATGGCCTCGTCAGGTTGATGTAGTTTTCCGCATCCACCCAGAATGTGTGCAGCTAGGAAACAACATCACATAGTACTTTTTTAACAAACAAGCTTATAGTGTATAAAGAGTACTTGCAGGTGTGATTTGTTGGTACCTACCAGTGCTGGTCTTAACTTCTCTTCCAGCAGTGCAATGTAGGCCATGGTATCAGCACCCTGTTTGGCTGTCAGTTCATAGTCAGCATTCAACCTCTGTTTAAGACATGGAATATATACAGTGTGAAATAAACAGGCCTACCCTTGGAAAGTTTCATGTAAATATATTTTATCTAAACCAGCCAATTTAGAGCAACACTCCACTTTCATGTGAATTTCTATTTCACTACCAACTCAAGCATATTAAGAAAAGGTCAAGCAAATAGGTACGTGAGTGAATTCTGTAGGACCTGTTTTCTGAGGAAGTTGAGTATTTTCGTGGGCTCTATTACAGTGCATCCATCGAAGTGGAGTTCTGGAACAGTGGCTGCATGAAACAGCAACACACATCTCGTTAGATAAGTTATCCATCACCTGTATATAACAACACATGCTAAATCACCAAAATCAACCAGAAAGTAATGCTATATAGCAAGCAATAATTATATGCCAGACATGTAAGCAGTAATTAGGGCTACCTGTAATTGTCCTCCATGTCCAGTCAATGGGCTTAACAGAGATCTTTGCACCTGCAAATTTCCCATAGGCCTAAGAGAACATACATCAGTTACGGAACAAATTAAGACGACATCATGTTAAAGTTCAAACTGTGAATGTTCAAACAAACAACTTGTAACACACATCAAACAGTTTCAAGTCAAGAGACCTGATAGAAGAATGGATGCTTAAAAGATGCAGAGGGCCAGGATAACCGAGCTGGGATGGACGGATTTCTACTCTACATTCTACAAAGCCAGGGTAAAAAGCTAGAAGTCCCACAGCAACACAAGGGAGGACACAGGACAGCCAAAGTCTGTTTTGCTTCTGCTGATCTCAAGCACTGAACTGCTTAACAATGAAGTCATTACGAACAAAGAGGATATTTTACAAAGTTGGAATAAAAGGTAAAGGGATACAAATGGTATTGGACACTTTTTTTACATAAGCAGCGCCAAAGTTTAACTGGAAAAGCTTTGCCCAACCCAAGTTGTCCCTGAAAAAAAGCACCTAGAGTATAGACCACTAAATCTAAAAGCTACAACACCTTCCGACTACTATCAGGGGAACACAGCTCTACCACGGCTACTTAATTAGTAGAAGCCTCCAGTAATGTCCTACCTACTCAGTCGTGAAGATAGCCACCATGAAGCTGACCTTGGGAAATAAAGATCAGTCAGCCCTAGAAGGTGAACTGCAGATGCTAGCTAGCTCACTTATTGTTTCTCTAAAGACTAGCATTGTTTGCATTTAGCTATTTAGCACCTAGCCATATCAAAACCTTGCTGGCTTAAAACAACTTTGACGTCGCTTTCGTAGCGTTGCCCTCTCCTGTTAAAACATAACGAGGAACCGACATTCACGACAGAACAATAATGTTAGTTCGCGTGCGCTTGCAACCAAAATACCTTAAGTTGAGTTGACATATACTGCAAGTTAGCCTACAAATGTTAGCTTGCTTTGGTAGCCCATAGTCTTCTTGTCGATCTTCAAATACAGCTCAATAAATTGACAAATAGAAAGGGCTGTGACTTAGACTGATAGCATGCAAAGATAACCACATTTACCAGAACAATTAGTGATTCAAAATGCACAGAGGGCAGGTCCCAATCGCCTCCCCAGCATCTCAGTTCCATGGGAGTCGCCATGTTTGATTCTTGGATCTACCGTGACCTGCATTTATATGACTCTTGTGCGTTTATTAATATATCTGCGCGTTGTATGTTAAACCTTACATATTAAATTCAGTTGTTGCCAGTTCAATCTCATTAAAGCTAAAAACAAGTGGTGCTGACAGACGTTTCGTTCGCTAATTAACCCTTGGTTTAGCCACCTGCTGAATGTCAACATTGAAGTCAGAGAAATCCTGAAGAGGGTCCAGGCATAGCACTACCCCGCCCACAGAGGCTGTCCCACTCTGGACCCACTTCCCGAAAGTGTGATTTGTTAAGCATCTGGATGTTTAACATAATTTTACTGTTGAAGCGTTTTGTTTAACGGCACTTTCGGGAAAATGCACGTAAACAGCACTGACAAGTAAGCCTACTACACAAGCCTATAACTACAATAATGCACAGCATTATCAAAAGTTGAATTTCTGTTTGATAGGAAATGGGAAATATTTGGGACATTCTAGTAGGCTTAGGTATTGTTTCAATGAATGATAGGGTACTTATTAATCAAAACAAAAACTGACGAGATGATTGATTTCTAGGTGTTGTTCTGTAAAAGGATTTAACTCTCTTTTCTTAAGCCACTACTCTTTTGGAAATTAGGCTACAAATTCTAGCATTCATGTGAAGGTCCTACAGAATTCACTCACGTACCTATTTGCTTGACCTTTTCTTAATATGCTTGAGTTGGTAGTGAAATAGAAATTCACATGAAAGTGGAGTGTTGCTCTAAATTGGCTGGTTTAGATAAAATATATTTACATGAAACTTTCCAAGGGTAGGCCTGTTTATTTCACACTGTATATATTCCATGTCTTAAACAGAGGTTGAATTTTGTGATAGGCCTACTGATAAAAAACTAAAAAAAATTTAAGTTATTGTCGTTCACATGCCTATATTAAAAACATGAAATGAAACATAAATTATAGAAATCTTTATTTGTGTATTTGGACAGTGCTCAACAGGCAAGGTAAATAAGCCAGAGTGGCCATATGGGCTAATTTGCATCTGTTGTCTGTCCTAACCAGTAAGGCAACCTAGAATAACATACAGTAAAAATAAATGAGAATTTACAACTGTCCCCAAGTTTTCATCATGCCCTGTCACATTTAGGCTACATAAAACACTAGCCCTATAAAAATGTGCAGCTTTTAGAGTTACAACTCCGAGGCTATAACATAATTTGACCATGGTGATGCTGAAATTGATCAAGGATAAGTCCTCTCATTAAATTATTTGATTTTAAACTGTTTTTTGCATGCTTTATTTCAAGGGGATGAGTTAAAGGGTCAGGCCCCGTTACACTAAAATATCCTAGAAAAGAATGGAATTGTTGTATATCTAAAATGTCTGAAAAGGACACTACAATCCCTGCTTAGCCTACAGCAGGCAGACAGTTTTGATTCTATCATGTTCATAGGTCAGGTTCTGTCACGTCATGCCCCGTCACAGCCCTATGTTACTGTTCTATGTGACAGAGACAACCCTGTGATAGGGCCTGACAAATAGCCTATTAGTTCTTACTTTCAAAAATGCATCTAAAAATGTATTTTATTCAAAAATTAAAACATCCTCTGATGGCACGACAGGTGTTCCTCATAGTTTAAGATTGCCTCCATATCAGTTCAGATTCAAGAATAAGAAAATATTTTTATGTGAAAATGTATTTTCTGGTACAATGTCCCATTTAATGATCTATTTTCCATGAACAACTGAGACTCAGGAGTTTGGTGGTTCAGTCATTTCTGCTTGGTTATCATAGGGGGCTAGCCTGAATATTGTTAATTAGTTTGGGATCACCTATGGTTTTTCTATGACCAATTTTGGAATGGGGAAAACATTTTTTTTTTATATTTCATGGTTAAACCCTTATTATTTGCTGGATACAGCTTATTTAATTGAAAAGCACATATTGAGTTTTTGAGCCTACCAAAGTTGGCAAGAGAGGTTTTAAATAGCCTATTTCTGTGTATTGAATCAGTAAAGGCATGTGCGTGAGAACATTTTTGACCATCTGCATAACAGCACTGTCTATTATTTATGATCTAAAAACATATTGAGTTTTTTTTTGAGGTTGTGTAAACGTGGCTCAACATGTCTGAACTTATGACTCATAAAGTCTAGCTTTTGGCAAGTTAAAGTCCAGCAGGACACGGTCAGTGATGGCCAGCCCAGCACCTGCTACCCAGTCGGTTCCTGTTAGTTATCTGCCTTCTCTGAAGTCTAACTCAATCCAGAATTTATAGAGAAGAGTTCTAAACTTAAAAGGGTTGAATATGTTAATAATAATAATAATAATAATAATAATAATAATAATAATAATAATAATAATAATACATTTTGTTTGTATTGCACTTTATATTTAAACAATCTCAAAGTGCTACAGAGCAACAGTTTAAAAAAAAAGTAATTTAAAACAACCAGGGTCAAGAATTAAAGTTGTGTTTTCCCTTTCTGCCTTTCTTGATACCTTTCCATGCTTTCTGTTTCATGTTGAATACTTGAAACTGACTTTTTTCATTGTAACATGATGGTGTATTGATGAGAATGCTGATGGTCAGTAATAATTATCATGAAGGACAAGAAAAATGTTTAATTCTATTTTTAGATTATTAAAAAAACTAAAAACTTCAGTGTGTTGACGTGAAGGAGACAGTTTATAGGGGGAGGTCTTTGGTCTCACCTTCCCTCCATGAATCCATGTGAGAAGAAGTATAAACCCTCTGAGCACAACTCAGATTCTCAGTCTCCACACTGCAGTGCAGAGGTCTGCAGTGAGTCAGAGAGAATAACCTCTTCAGAGCGCTCTCTGCTTTTGCAATTGGGCTAACTTACACATTACTCACGCTGTGTAATTCACGTGTGCACTATTATCCTGCTGCCGTTGTCAGACTGGATTAATAGTCTTGGATCTTCAGGGACAGAGAAAAAATGAGTTGGAAATGGGCTTTGTTCTCCTCAGTGATTATGCAGCTTTATTTCTCATGTGTGAGATCCCAGGGAACTGGTAAGTAGCTGAATCACTGCTACTGTCAAAAGTGCTTTATCAGACTATTGTCTGCTATTCCAATTAAACAATGTGAGGTGTTTATAGTGATACAGATAAACTGTGTTTAGTAATCAGTGTTCAGGACAGGACAGAAAGCCAGGCATTTAGGCTATGCATGCTATAATGTGCCTCTGATTACTTTGTCCTGCTGCATACTTGTATATGACTTTGAAAACCGAGTCATAGTTAGAGCAAGTTCATTCAAGTGGACAGAATTTACTTCAGGCATTCTGGTTAAGTGGCACTCCATAAATTTCAGAAGGTTGCAAAATGCTCAGCGTGATTGCCTTGATGTATGGCAGTCACAACAGGTGTGAATTCAGACACTTTATTAAACTGCCCTCAAACATGTCATAGCGGCTACCAGCCATATAGTAAAACAATTTTTATGAGAACCCTGTTTGCCAAATTAAGTGCTTCTATATGTAGGATATTAAAACGCTTGACTGGGCTAGTGTTTTTGTATTTATCCAGGTGAACTCTTTAGACGTGTAATCACTGATTATTCATTCAAAGTGTTATTACTACTTTTAAAGAATTACTACTTTTATGTTCACAGTGTATGACCTCATGGGATCATCAGAATGTTTAGCAGACCTGTTACAAGGTGGACTCAGAGGTCGAGCGCTGAATGAAGTGTTCGTTCTAGCCACCTTCCAGATGAAGAGCAAAGCTCCCACACACGTTTTTAAGATTTACAACCCCCAGGACAACAGTGAACACTTGGATTTTGTGGTGCAGGGGAAGCTCAATAAAGGTGAGGTCTTTTAACTTAATGACACTAACTGCCTGGAATGAGAGCTTGACAAGTGTTTCACATCCACTTTCTTCCCCTGAAAATTCACACATGGTCTCTGCCTGTGCTGTAGCTACAATTCGATACCAGAAGAGCAATGGGAAGTTAGGCCAAGTAGTCCTTGGTGACACATCACTGGCAGATGGGCGCATACACAACCTTATGGTGCAGATGACAGGCCTGCAGTCAGGCTCACCCAGGATGGCTGTCTATGTGGACTGCAATTTGGTGCAGACAGTTGATGATCTGCCGGCAGCCTTCAAGCCGGGAGTGCCTCCTGGACATAACAAGGTGGCAATAAAGAAAATGCCATCTACCTCACAGGTGAGTAGGTCCTGATTTTCAGTTTGGTTTTGTAATTTCTGCAGCATACTACTATTGTCGTTTTCAAACATTGGCATCTCTAAAATTGTCAAATTTGAAATAGTATGACATTCTAAAGGGTGTTTTTTTTTGTGTCATCATTTTTAGGATCAACTAAGGGAGCTGCAGCTGGTGATTGAGGACACAGTTGAGAATGTGGCCACTCTGCAAGACTGCCACTTTCCGCAGACCGAATCTCTGCAGCTCTTGGGTGAAGTTTGGAACAGTTTAAAAAGACTGTCTAGGCAGGAACAAGTATTAGACTCTTGAGGCCAGCTGTGACTTAGCACTGAGTTATGTCTCTGAGTCAGAAAAGTATGCATTATGATATACTGGACATTTGCCTTTTAGATCATAATATTGTGCGCTGCCGTTTAATTGGGGTGATATCTTATAATGTTTTATATCAACAAGAGGCACACAACTTCAATCATAAATCATTTTGTGTCAGGATGATAATGTAAGTTCTTACAGGAATCACCACAACGAAGATGGAGTCTCCTGAAATGTTAGTCCTTACTAAGATGATCTCAGACCTCAAAGACCTGCTCCTTCAGCAGGTACTGTACAACACCCTTGTGATTCACAACTAAAAGCCATGTTACACTGAAAAAAGATTTCCATTATATCGCTAGTTTAATTGAAAAAAAAGAAAAAAGAATTGCATTATATCACTAGTTTAATTGAAAAAAGAAAAGAAAAGAAAAAAAGATTTCCATTATATTGCTTGTTTAATTGTATGTGTTCCAACAGATGAAAGAGACGGAGTATCTGAAAGACAGGATCACTCAGTGCTTGCCATGTGGTAAGATTCATAGCTTGCTTATTGTTTCACCAGCAGTAGCCTTGAGCATATGACTGAGCATTTGTTTGATTGCTTTGAGGAGTAGCCTAATCCCCATGTAATGAGGATGGTGACTTTGGGCGACGCGTTAACTGAGGCGTTTGATTGGTTGAACTTCAGACGGGACTGGCCCGACACCATCTGGCATACAGAACCCAGACAGCGCTTGCGGCTCGCTGAGGTGCTTCGGAGGGGCCCAATGCGTCAAGACTGCGCAAGGGGTGGAGTGCCCACCCTGTCCCGAGGGATACACTGGGGATGGCGTGAACTGTGATGATGTGGACGAGGTATTGCTGGTTTCTCAGTTTCTCCCAAAAGCAGCATTGCCATGTGTTTGGCTTGATTTCTTGATTGGACCTGAGAGTAAAGTATGGCTGGTTAAAATTGGAAAATCACATGTGGCTGTTTCATAGGGCTATTTTGAGAGCATTTGGTCAGTGTGGGAGTTTGAGTTATTCGTTACCTCACTGGTGTTTTTAGCAGGGTCTGCAAAAGCAACAAAGTCAGCATCAACACTCAGCAACAAACTGTTGTATCTGACAATGAAAATAAAGAGGCATTAATAAACAATCAGTAAAGTTGGAATTGCTCAACCAGTAAAACCACTTTCTTTTCTCTGTACGATGCAAACAAAGAAACTTTGCTCAAGAGTCCAATCTTGATGGAGAAAATGGAAAACTAAATTGTTTACTGGGCACTACGTAATTTCCTCCAGTGAACACAAAGGAGGGGTTTAAAGGCTCCCTGGTCTGTTTTCCATGACTCACTTGTGTTATCTGTTTCAACTCGCGCGTCCAGGCAGAGGCCACACGTTTAACAATCTGTGGCCAGACAACACATTACTGTTCTGTAGCAACTATGAAAAGTCTGTTCACCACTTTCCCTCACATCCTGTCTCCTATGTAAACTTCATTAGAAACCACTTACTGCAAGCATGTATTATATTGATAGTATATCAATCCGACCTATCCATCCATTGCAATGCTTTCTACCAATGTCCATTCCACATTAATGTACAAAGAGACGGTAAAGTTACACAGATTATTGACAGATGAATTTTTATGGAATGTAAAAGTTTTTGTGCTATGTGTGTGTGTGCTTTGATGTGCCACAGTGTCAGTTCAACCCATGCTACCCCGGTGTGCGCTGCATCAACACGGCGCCAGGTTTCCGCTGCGAGAGCTGCCCTCTGGGCTACACCGGTCCGGAGGTCCGCGGCGTGGGCATCGCGTACGCGCAGGCCAACAGACAGGTGAGTCATCGCAGTCCACACAAGTAACCACTTGTGTTTGAACAAGACCAGGTAAGGTCTAACCTTTCACGAGGAAAAGGGGTTTTTGCTCACATCTTCATCTTGAGAGTGCTTTTTGGCAAGGTTGATATTTTTGAATTCAGTGAGGGGAAAGACAAATGCTTTAAAATGACATGGTTAAGTGTTGTTTTAGAAGTAAATGCTTATGATTTCAGTCATTTGACTTCATTGCTGTTGAACAGAGATACAACATACACTGAACTGTTTGCATCCCTCAGGTGTGCAATGACATAGATGAATGCCAGACTGGCAACAATGGAGGCTGCAAACCAAACTCTTACTGTCACAACACTATGGTAAGAAGTGATATTAAACATTTCCTGACATTCCTTTTTAACCACTATTTTGTTTCATAAAAATGTTTGGAATGGAAGGATTGGAAATGTAATTAAATGCAATGGAAAGTAATGGAGAAGTTTTGTATATTTGTGTACCGGTAGATAAAATGAAGTGCAGCATGAATGGATGGAACCAAACAATTGAGATGGTGCATTATCTTTGAGAACATGACATGACAAGACAAGGTCCATGCTTTCATGCCACTCTTGTGTAATCTTTCTTTGTCTCTCACTCTTGGCACTTCTCTCTCTCTCCACCCCATGTCTCTCCGTGTCTGTCTGTCCCTGTCTCTCTTTCTCTGCCTCTCTGTCTCTCTCTCTCTCTCTCATTCTCTCTCAGGGCTCATTCCGCTGTGGGAACTGTAAGGCTGGCTACAGCGGGGACCAGGTGAGGGGTTGCTCACCCGCCACAGGTGGACAGCTGACCGGCCCTGGGACCACAGGGGACCGGCGGTGTGGTAACGGCCAGCCAAACCCCTGTGATGAGAATGCGGAGTGTATTGTGGAGGTGGACGGAAGCATCACTTGCCAGGTAAGGTCACCAGTCTCAAGAACATCACACAGCACAGCACGCCGGGTAAACATGTTCAGACTTCACTGTAGTGTCCACTGTTGTGTCCTGTTATTCTCTGAACACATGAATTCATTCATTTCAGTTCACATGTGTGATGGCCAGTAGCCAAATGTTTTTGTTAGAATGCTAAAGACTAAATATCTAAAATGATTATGTGTTTATGGGAACTGTGTTTTTAATAAATTCATGAGCACTGTAATGCACAGACCAATTGAAGATAATGTGTTTGTGGATATAACTGTGTACTTACATCAGCAAACCCTAATAACGGTAATATGAATAGGGAAAGATTGAGGTCAGCGCATGGGACTCGTGAGCTAGTCCCTCATGATAGGAACTGTCACATCAAGAGAAATTGATTTTTATTTATATAAGATCAACACTTTCAACATCAATTTCAAAGGTGTCTTGAGCAAGAAAAGATTTGAAGGATTCACTGGGAAAAAATCCAGTAAGGATTGGAATGGTAAAAATGTCCCCTGAACGCTCAACTGTCTCATAAAAATACTACAGAAGACAGATGAGGATTTATTAAAACTGTAGTGGCCAATGGTTGGAGCACAAAATACAGACTAAAAGAATATGTAAATTTGTGGTTGCTGAAATTGACAAGACATTGTTTTTTTTTGAGAATTTTCTTGATGTGGTTGTAGTAGTACACTGGTTGTGTAGTGTTCTTTCAAAGTGTTGTTTAGAGAGTTTTTAGTATGTCAACAAGAACAGACATTTATACCCTAGAAAGAAGCTAACATCCATGTTCAGGCCTTATACAACGTTTCAGTCAAGCCAGTGTGTGGGCAGGTTCGATCAATACCTAAATACACCCATGTAGTTACCTTTAAATCAGTCTTTATTAATTGTCATTTATTGTGTCAAGTTGATAGTATAATCATTCTCTTTTTCTGTTAGTGCAAAATTGGGTGGGCTGGCAATGGCTACTCTTGTGGCAAGGACACAGACATTGATGCCTACCCTGATAAGGTCCTTCCGTGTCAAGATGCTAACTGCAAGAAGGTGACAAACTCAACCATAGTATATTATATTCCCATTGTCCTTTTCCCAACACTATATTTTATTTTGCATGATGACCTAAAGTCTGCTCTGGTTTCAGGACAACTGTGTATTTGTCCCCAACTCTGGACAAGAGGACGCAGACCGAGACGGGATGGGAGATTCGTGTGATGATGATGCAGATGATGATGGAATTATTAATGTTGATGTAGGTCGAGCATGACGAAACCAAATATCACGTTGCAGTTAAGGTTTGAAGTTCAGGAAGAGAGGTTCATTATTACTCTCCTCTCTCCTCGTGGCAACTCACTATAGGATAATTGCTGGCTGACACCAAACAAAGACCAGAGAAACAGTGACAAAGATCTTCACGGGGACGCGTGTGACAACTGCCGTCTGATCGACAATCCTGACCAGCGTGACACAGACAGTGACGGCCTTGGGGACTCATGTGACGATGACATGGATGGAGACGGTAAAAAATCACCATCTGCATTGAGCTCACGGACATTATTTTCCATTCCTGCCAGAGCGTAGCACAGTAGCTCTGTTTTTCTAAGAACCAAACTGTGTGTTCAAAAGTTGTTGGCTCTCTCTCTCTTTCTCTCTGTGGCAGATTTTCCTGCACTTAGGTCATTTGATTATAGGGGAAAACAGAAGCCTAAGTCCTACTCGCTGGCCCTGTCCAAATCACCAATTAAAATATGCAATTTGACATGAGCCCTTGCCCACTGCGTAATGAGCATCAACAAAACTTAATAGGGTGTTCAGCTCTCGAATAATCGCAAACACACCAGGTCCTGTCTGGTTATTTCTGCCTGTCTCGAGGCATGGCACAGGTAGTGCACTTTTAAACTCTTACGAGTGGTCGAGTCACATGTGGAGAAATGGGTGCTGGCAAGACATTGACATTAACAGTCTGTTCGCAAGTGGCAGCCCTCCAAACCTTTGACTAGATCTTTCAAGGGCTTGGTCATGTCTCCTCGCTCAAGAAACCACATTTCCACTGTGGACCCGGGGCCAAGAGCTGATGACCAGTGGAAACTACCCCCCCCCCCCCCCCCACACACACACACACTCACATACACACACTTCCCCCCAGCCCCTCGCAGTTTCGCAGAAGCAGTTGCAGTGCCACCTCGCATCTTCGGCACGTGTCTGCACCACACGCGGCTGTAGCACAAAGACTCATTGTGCTCCGCGAGCAGTCGGAAAAAGGGGGAAAAAATGCATGTTTATTTCCACAACTTTGATTCCTTAAAAGTAGTGGAGCATTTAGGGAACACAAATCGCTGTCTGCTGTCTCTTCTACTAAATTCCCCCTAGTTTGTAACTGACCATAATAAGCTTGTTTAGTCTGTTATTCTTACCCTTTCATTTGCTTACGTTCACTAATGTATTTCGACACAGTGCTATTTCATGTGATCTGTTGCCTATCCCAGGGCTGAAAAACATTCTGGATAATTGCCCAAGGGTGCCTAATGTTGACCAGTTGGACAAGGACAATGACGGTGTCGGTGATGCTTGTGACAGCTGTCCAGATGTACCAAACCCTAACCAGGTACAGTGTACCGAGCAGATAGCCGTTTACCATACACATATGGTAGAGAGTACATAAGAACAATGAAATCATGCTTAAACAAGAGCTGTGAGATCATGTTTACCTATGAGTCTTCTTTGTGAAATTGTAGTCCGACATTGATGACGATCTTGTTGGAGACTCGTGTGATACAAATATAGACAGGTATGGACTCCTGCACTCAACATATCACACAATGTAACTCGCAAATCAACACGCAGAAGTCATTAAATGTTTTTTTATTTGAACCAAATTTTATGTTTCTCCTCTGTTCCAGCGATGGAGATGGCCACCAGAACACCAAAGACAATTGCCCCGACGTCATAAACAGCTCTCAGCTGGACACGGACAAGGACGGCCTGGGAGACGAATGCGATGATGATGACGACAATGACGGCGTTCCTGATACCACAGACAACTGCAGACTTGTGCCAAACCCAGACCAGAAGAACACAAACGGTAGTGACATGTCTTACATCAAACAGAAAAGACACACATCTATTATTTAATGAAGGTTTTTAGTAATTCCTCATGTCATGCTGGATAGGTGGCCAGTATGGCGATGCCTGTGATGGTGACCTTGACCACGACAAGGTGATCGACCGCATAGACAGCTGCCCCGAGAACGCCGAGATTACTATGACAGACTTCCGGGCGTACCAGACAGTGGTGCTAGACCCAGAGGGTGACGCTCAGATCGACCCCAACTGGGTCGTCCTCAACCAGGTCTGAGACACCTCATGAGGAACATATGACACACACCAACACTATGAGCAGTTCCAGCATTAACATTTTAGATCTTGACCTTGAATCCATATCAATTTATTGTAGGGAATGGAGATTGTTCAGACAATGAACAGTGATCCTGGGCTTGCTGTGGGTATGTTTGCTCTTACACATTCTTGCTAAAAACTTACTTTACATTTACTGGTATTACAAAATAATGTTAGAAAGGTTACATAATGCATGTATTATGCATACTTCTTAATTATATTTTTATTTATGCATTAAAAGTACAGAAAAACATCAGAACTGATTTCCAGACTGAAATGTTTTTGAAAGTAGTTAGACTCACAGTGCTCTCTTTCATGCCAGGATACACTGCCTTCAACGGTGTTGACTTTGAGGGGACTTTCCATGTGAACACAGTGACTGATGATGACTACGCTGGCTTCATCTTCGGCTACCAGGACTCGTCCAGCTTTTACGTGGTGATGTGGAAGCAGACGGAGCAGACCTACTGGCAGGCAGTGCCCTTCAGAGCCGTGGCCGAGCCTGGCATCCAGCTCAAGGTCCGTTCATCATCCACTTCAGCCGTTAACTCTGCACGGGAGATCTATTCTATACTGTATAACTACTGCTTGTTGATCATTTATTCATAAAGTCTTCATTTAAGGACATATGCACATTTAAAAGCACCTATGAACTTGAGTGGATTATGAATTTAATTTTAAATGATGTCCACAGCTTAAATCTGACAAAATGTTGTGCACTTATACTGTATAGCTACAGTAGCGAATGTGGGTCACCCTCTAAAATTTAATTGGCCTGTAGCAGCCAACATGCTATTAGTCAAAACTATCAAATGGACTATGGCTCACTCCACAAGGACTACATTCATAAATTGAATTAATAAGTATTAAACAGTCTGGCATATACATATTTTTTTTGTCAGAAGTGTTATGCATCAACACCTTTCTTAATAATCACACATTTTAAGTCTACATGGACTTTGAAAACACATTCTAAAAAGTGTTTAGCAGCAATTTACTCATGGGTACTGAACACATTTTACAATAAACATATCAGCTCATATTCTGAATGTATTTAGCTGATGCTATTATCCAAAGCGACTTACAGATACCAAATGCAGGGGCCAGTTTACTGGACCAACTCCGGGTTAAGTGCCTTGCTCAAGGGCACAATTACGACAGCCGGGAATAAACCCACAACCATTGTGGCTACTGTGTACTAGCCAGGTTTCTTAGCCACTACACCACCACTGCCTCATCTAATATCTCATTCAGATGTAAACATTTAGTTCCCTCACCTGTCCCTGCTGCGTTGTGTGCACAGGCGGTGAAGTCAAAGTCGGGCCCTGGCGAGTACCTGAGGAACTCCCTGTGGCACACTGGCGACACCACGGACCAGGTGCGTCTGCTGTGGAAGGACCCGCGCAACGTGGGCTGGAAGGACAAGGTCTCCTACCGCTGGGTCCTGCAGCACCGACCTCAGGTCGGCTACATCAGGTGAGGCCGCTTGTTGACCCTATTGCGCAACGCACCCTGCTGGCCATAAGGGGATCTACAGCTGGATTTTTTCAAGATTGCTCCTTGGCAACCTGTGCTTTGTATGAAGTCTGCCTTTCCTCACTATTAACGCTCCTAATATGGAGAATGCACCTGAGCTAGATAATTAATAATCAAATACAAAGCTCAGAATTCCTGATTGGAACAGAGATCCCATTTCTTTGCACAGGGTGCGTTTCTATGAGGGCCCGACGCTGGTGGCAGACTCTGGAGTGGTCATCGACACCAGCATGAGAGGTGGCCGACTCGGTGTGTTTTGCTTCTCCCAAGAAAACATCATCTGGTCCAATCTGATGTATCGTTGCAATGGTGAGTGAAAAAAAAAAAGACTTCTGGTCTCAACCAGTAATTGTATCAACTGAAGGAATAATGACTCATAATGAACATTTGACTATTGAGTAATGGTAATAATGGCTATTATTATCCAGTTTCCAATGTGCATATTTTCATATGGAAATATCCATGAAGGATAATAGCATACTGTTTACTCATCTGTCAGAATTAAATAAGGATTTGAAACTAAAGTGGTTTGACACCTTTAACTAATGAAGCCCCCCCCCGTCCCTGTTTGTTCCCTTTACAGACACCATTCCAGCTGATTTCCAAGAATACAACACGCAACTCTTGGGCAACACAAGCCAGTAATCAAAGAGGAGAATGTAATGACAGAATAACAAAATGGAAAGAATGTCAGAGATCATTAGTGTGGAAAGGAAAAACAGCATGAAGGCTCTATTCTGATCATTAGAACTCAGCTTCAGAATGTCTAGCAGAGAGAGAAAGAGAGAGTTAGTGAGTGAGTGAGTGAGTGAGTGAGAGTGAGAGAGAGAAACATACCGACAGCTAGAGAGAATTACATTACATTATTACTAAGCTTTGAATATTACTTGGACTGCGCCAAATTGGCACGTAAACTTGTACGGTTACATTTTTCCTCCATGTTTATGATAAATCTGAGCTCAGAGTTCTTTTGTCAGCATTGTTTACCAGGAGTTGAACAGTTCTTTTTTGACTTAACAGCACGATTCTTTAGGATCTTGCGGAATTTAATTTTCAACCATAACAGCTCATTTTCCAATAAATATATAAATAAATTATTTCAAAGAATGTTTTCCTACCATTTAAAAGTAATAGGAATCCTTACAGATATTATTACAGACTTCACATGGAAAAAAATACATTTAAAGGTCCATAACAAAGACAAAAAAAAAAAACACGTCAGAGTTACATTTAGATTTTATGTTTAATCATTAAAAAGACCACTGAAAAACTGAGAATTCAGTACAGGACAGAATAGAGTTTGTACTTCATGATGTAAGGCTCGTTCATGGCAGTACAGATGGTCTCTAGCACACTGCTCAGCACCTCAATCTTCACCCACACACTGGTACTTCAATACCAATACTAATTTATGTATACAAGAAAATGAATTAAAAACAACAATAAAAACAACAACAAAAATAACAACAACATATGAACACAAATAGCTCTCATTTATAATTTGTCTGTTAGGTTTTTTGTTGTTTTTTCACAATTGGACAACAACAATTATGCCTTTCACTCAACCTATGTATTGCCCCTAAAAAACAAAACAGCTATGTTTCATTCAGATGCACCTACCAAATATGTAACATGTAAACACACCGAATTGAAAGTGCAGTATTAGCACTCCTAGTGGTCATTTTTATAACACAACCCTGACGAGGTTGGCAGCTGAAGAATTTGACCTAGAAGCATTTTGAAAGTACTAAACAAATAACTATGAGCATTACAAAAATAATGGCAAGCATCATGTTAGTACACAACTCTCACACCAACACACAACTCTCACACCAACAATTAATTGTAAGTGGTTTTAAATGTCAGAATTAGATATATAGTAATTTATTTCTAATTATTAATCATAAGACTGAAATTACAACAATTACTTTGACCACTGAGATAAGAGAAAGAAATATACGGTGTTAAAAATGAAATGTGCTACCTTGAAGACCCCTTCACTGTTAATTACTATTTTTCACAGGTTTTTTAACCTTAAGAATTGCATTCAAAGGTGACAAGCGAGCAAGTAGTTAGTTCATAATGAGTGAAACATACCCACAGTGACTATTTAAAGGGACTGACCTTTACACACTTTTGTTAGCTTCTGAAAAGTGACCCACAGAACTTCTGAGTAAAGAATTGCACGACATTGCAAGATGCCAATTCAAATCAATTAAAATTAAAATGCAAATCAATTAGTCTATATCACAAATCTCACCCCTTTCTATATGGCTAATTAGTTTGTTAAGAGAAAATGAAGACATAAAACCACAGGATAAAACCCTTCATATAAAAAGTTTCCAGTTTCTGTTATGTGTTGTGGGCTGAGACAGGTGATACACACTGTGAGCATACTGATCACTGATGTGAGCTCATGCTACATCTGTTGTACTACAGCTGCACACTAAGCATCAGGAATACATACTAGTTCTAACTGTAAAATGCCAGTATGAAAGATAGAAAAAGTGCATTATTATTATGTACATATTAACAACTAAGATGGAAAAATACTAAATACTGGTGGATTTGGATCTTGGAAACTGACTCTACAAATATTTATTATTAGTATTTATTAGTATGAAAATGTAACAATAGTTCACTGTCTATTCTCTGATGTGATCATCAAAACACTAAATTACAAAACAACACAAAACAAAATTTTATGTTAAAAAGCATCTCTAGTATGGAGCAACATTTCCTCAAAAACGTATTTTTTTACCACTTTGAATGGTAATTAAAAGGAAAGCACAAAGACAACCTTACCAAACATGAGCTGGTAAAAAGCACTTCTGATTGCATTAAAACTGATTGTTAAATAATAGTTTGTAATAGCTGTACAATACCTGTATCTGCTCAAACCCAGTTTGAGAGAAATGCTGCTTCTTGGTTACTTAAGTAGTTGTGTGAGTTAGCAATGCTCTGCATTTGCCTGGACATGACACCATTGAATCCCTTAGGTTCTAGCTTTGGCCTCCTCCGATCCTACTTAGTGACATCTTGAGTGCATATGGAGGGCTGCATTCAGTATTTGGCCTTAATGCTGAGAAGTCACTGCGTGTCTAGTTGATGGTATATCTTCACCCATGACAAAAACGTCATATTTGGACTATAGACTAACAGCTGTATTGTAACACACCTCCCGAACTTCACTCTGTGCCCTTCAAACCTTAATCCTCTCCAGATTCAGTTTCCAAAACCTCATATCCTGAGATTAAGCTCTCGCACGACTTATGCCTCTTTCCTGACCCAACTACAACTACCGACAAAGATGAATATCTTCTGTCCTGATCATAAAAAGCTACAACAAAAGAAAACAAAAGGACAAATTGGCCCCATGATTTCCATTTCTATTTACACAAATCTTAGGTCAATATGTGACATATTTGGGAAAAAAGTCTGTGCAATTACAAAAACATATTTTCCTGGTGTTCAACTGAGTCTCACAGATGCAAACAAGAATAATAAACAATGAGCTGAAATGAGTAGTTTGAAACCAGATGACAAAGAAGTACAAAATTAACAATAGCCCGTTGAATTGCATAGAATATATTATCTACCAATGTAACAAGCAAGACACTTACAGGTGCTTTATGGGCCTGAGCAAAATGTTTCTTGGGTTTGAATCTGGGGATTGGTTCCTCATATATTAAAAAAGATGTTTATATACATTTACGACAACCAACTGGTAAAGGTGGTCACTGTATCCACAATGAATGCAACAGTAACAGAACTCCATGCTTCATAATGAAATATAAAACAAACAAACAATCAATCAAACAAAGTAAACAAACAAAAAAACAGGTCATAGGAACTTTAAGGCATTGATAGCCTTCTCTTGACACACATACACACTAAAAAACCTATGATGAAACATAATGTAGAAAAATGTAGAAAAAAGATAAACCTAACAGCAATAACAAAACCCAAACTACTGAGGTGGTGTGTGTGTGTGTGAGAGAGAGAGAGAGAGAGAGAGATAGAGAGAGAGAGAGAGGGTGTGTATGAGTGTCTGTGTGTGTGTGTGCCTGGGTGGGTGTTGCCACCTTTTGTAGGAGACAACAGGATGGGCAGCAGGGTTGGGAGTGGGGTCTCGCTGGTTCTAGGCCTCAAACCTCCTTGGACAGAACACGGGGGCCACCAGGGTCCCCAAGTAGAGCACGAGGCAGACCCAGCAGGAGGCCATCTTGATCCAGAACACTGACCAGCTGCCGTCCAGCAGCTCCTCGATACTGGCATCTTTGTAACTGTGGGCACACAAGCAAAATCTCAAGACAACAATTCAACAAACACAATACAAGAACTCAACAAACAAACAATAAAAAAAAAACAGAGAGGTGGGTAACCTGGATTCAGACACTAGAAGTCTACATACTTGTTCACTAAACAATACAATTCCAATTACTCTTCAGCCAGGTAGATCAGCTAGTGAAATCAGTTGTGTTTAGTACACAGGCAGAACCAATATATAGTGAGTAAGACTTTCTAGTGGGATTACCCACCTCTGAAACAAACAACTCAACCCAGTGTGTATTGGCCTGTATTGGTTAGTGCTATATGCTCTATAAGGAACAGTGCATAATGGCAGTGTCCTTGGTATGAGCTGGCCTCATGGGATATAGTGCATTATACGGTACTCACTGGAACCAGTTTGTGACGGTCATCATGACGTAGAGGGAGCCGAGGAAGAAGACAAAGTGGAAGTAGGCGTAACTGTAGATAGTGCCGTCCTGCTCGTCGTAATTGACATCCTGACCGCCGCCGCCCGTTTTCTTCTCCTCCTCATCAAAGTCATCTGAGAAACACAGCATCAGCTCAGTTAGGTCAACAAGCGCGCATGGAGGAGTGTAAAGAAAAACACTGTTGTTATAGAGGCCTACAGCCACCAGGTGTCACTGGAGCGGAAGAGGAGTGCACATGAGGTTCAGTGCAAACTGTGATTCATTCACCTACTTGTAAATGTAATGCAATGTAAAAAGAGCAGTAATTGCATGATGTGGATAAATCACTTGATCTAATCAATTCTACTCAGTAGAAGTCAATCAAAATGATCACATAATCAGTTATAGTGGACCTAACTGTATTAGAACAGCTATCAGTATGGGTCAGTTCATTGTTGACATAAATCCACTTACCGGTGTCATCTCCCCAGCAGAAACAACAGCGAGCTCTCTGTCAGGGAAAGTAGAAAGCAAAAAAGTGTAACATATCCGGTCCAACATCACTGTCATTGTGTAAACACTACACCATATGTTACCCAATAATGTTTGCAAAAACATAATTAACGACCATGTTGTTATTGGGTCGTAATAAGGGGCGCTGGAGGGTCAAGCCTTGTGGGTGACTGCAGTCTGCAGAGGTGTTCAATTACCTCACTCTCTTGAACAGAGTTCCTGTACACCCGCAGAGCGGTTGAGCTCCTTCTGGTGGTGGAAGTCAAGCTGCTCAGAGAGAGAGAGAGAGAGAGAGAGAAAGAGAGAGAGAGAGATAAAGAGGTTAACAAATGGCCAAAGGAGCACCCTTCAAGCCAAATGCATTGGACATATTTCAGTACACACATAAACCAAACTCCCTGCTGCTAATTGGAAAATTGGCCCCAGAACTGAAAAGAGGCTGAGCGAAGAGAGAGAGAGAGAGAGAAGAGATAAATAAGAAAACAGACACCACTGGGTGTGAAGAAAAGCTAACAACGATTTGCCTTTTATCAGAAAACAAAGGATTCAAAAACAACACATGTGGTGTTCATTAGCACCCAAATCCATTCCAAATAATGATTTATTCCCATCATTCCCTAAATGCTGACTCCATGGGTCCTCCTTTGGGGAGAAGTTACTGTGGTTTGGTGGTCTGTGACATGAGGGCGATAAACAACATTGGACTAAAATTCCCGTTGATACTTACTTAAGCCTTAAAGCAACACCAAAGAGTTTTCTATAGCTTAAAATAATGTTTCCAAAATCGTTTCAGTGGTTCATCAACTCGTAACAGGGTGAGCGGCAATTCTGCATTCGCTTTGCGGCCCTCTATCGGCTACAACCACACTATGTAAGTTTGCCAGATGGGTAGCGGATCTGTAGTTCGATGGAATGAGACATAAGAAACTACAAATTTGACTTGGATCTGATGTCGCAATACATCGTACTTTTATAAGTCATGCAAAATATTCTACCTTGTCTGTGGACATCGTTATTTGCAAAGCCTGTGCTGGATAAACAAATAGCGTGCGTGCGACAGGGAAAGTTCTTTGGTGTTGCTTTAATACTGTACATATAAAAGATTGTAAGACAGGTCTGTTTCAGTCTGGTCGACATGGTATACTTTGTAGCTTTATCTTCTTCCTTTCTTTCTACCACTGACGCCCTAGACTTTTTATCTGGTTGCTTAAATGCTTTAGAATCTTGGGTGACGCTACGCACATTTTCTGCTACCGCTTCCATGAGACTGTAGTAACATGAAGTCAATAATTACCATCCCTAATGCTGTGTTTCACAGGGCGAAATAGCAGAGGAGGAAACTGGCACACCCCACTGTGGTTATCATTAAAGTGCTTTCAATCTCCCACACACACACACACACACACACACTCACATGAACACACACACATATACACTCACATGCACACATGCACACACACACACACTCATATACACACACACACACTAATTACTGGAAGTGGTACATTGTCAAAGCCAAACAAAATGGCCAACATTCTCCTGTGTTTTTTTTTTAATAAACCGTTGTCTGGGAAAGCTTCCCTGAGAAAGCCTCAGCCCATTCAGCTTTTAACTTCATCGGCTTGCCCCTTCTCATGCGAGGGGAGTGGGACTGCCCACCAAGTGCCTTGACCACCACACGGCAGTTCAAAATGGTGGCTTCGCGATGCTCCATTCCCACACTTACAACAGATCTGGGTAAATATGGAGCAAAGTTACCGAATAAACCGCCAGCGAGCGAGCGAGGGGAGAGCCTCGGATGACATGTCGGATCCTAATGTGAAACACATGTGAGTACACCCTTCCACACTGTGGGAGCCAAGCGGAGGAGGCTTTAATCTTCCTCGCCTCCTCCTCCTCCTCCTCTTTCTACTTTGCTCAACCATGGCAACACTACCTGCTTTTATGTTGACAATAACAGCCCGCACAGTCCCACAGGCTAAATTGCACGTTTATGTTGCGATGTGAAAAACGTGACCAGGCAGCAGGAGAAACGGAAAATTGAAAATCAGTTTAGTGTTTTGAAATAGACCAAGGACTCCTAGAAGATGGAGAGAGTTTTTTCTCTCTCTCTCTCTCTCTCTCCTTTACTGGCATGACTGTGCATTGTACAATATTGGCAAAGCATTAAGAACAGTAAAATAAACAGCAGTAATAATGTTAAAGATCTCTCTCTCTCTCTCTCTCTCTCTCTCTCTCTCTGTCTATGCGAGGGTTTGTGAGTGAGTGAATGAATGACTGACAGTAAAGGAGAGGAGAGAGTTCAGGAGTTGAGACAAGACTGGAGGAGAGGTGTACAACTTTGACCCAACTGCCCCCCTCCCCTGACGTACCATGAGTAAAGGATGCAGCAGAAGAGGATGGCCGTGCCCACTCCTGTGGCTATCCTCTTACCGCTCTCATCGCCCGAGCTGAAGGGGAACACGCACACAGTGACGTTGACTCCGTTCTCCTCCACCCCTGCAACACACACACAAACACACACACACACACAGGTTTAATGAGAGGGAAGAGGTTTGCCCGAATGTAGGAGCAATTAAATCTAGCTCTGGGTGCCACTGCTGGGCTCTGTTAATAAGAGCTTGACTTAGGGCTTGGCTCTGTTAAATGCGAGAGCAAGCATTTCACACAAACATTCACACACACTTACAGTCTCCTACACACACACACAAATAGACACATGCACAGACACTCACACAGATGTCACTCACTTTCTTTGGGTTTGCTGGAGAGGGCTGAGAAGGTCAGGTACATGACATACACACTGATCACTCCAGGCTGCAGCAGGCCAGACATAGGCTGGTCTGGAGAGAGAGAGAGAGAGTGAGAGAGTGAGAGAGAGAGAGTGTGAGAGAGAGAGAGAGAGAGAGAGAGAGAGAGAGTGTGAGAGAGAGAGAAAGAGAGAGAGAGAGAGAGAGAGAGAGAGAGAGAGAGAGAGAGAGAGAGAGAAAGGGGGAATGGCGTTTCATCACAAGTTATGTAGTTTGCGGGCTGCGGCCAATGACCTTATTTACAGTACAGTGGTTTAAATAGACACAAAGACACAGACAGACACAGACCATAAACCTACTAAATAACCTACTAAATGAACTTGAGGATGACACAAACAGTAGTACAAACTCGTTCACAAAATGTGGCCACACTGTTGCATAGTGATGTTTTAATCCATGTAGCTCATCCCACTCTCTCTATCCATTGTGCTGTGGCCTCAGGATGCTCCTGTTTAGAGCCTCTCTGCTGCCGCGCTCAGTGGAGAGAACAGAGCACACGCATGATTCACCCGGCACACTATGCAGTTGTGTGACTGCTGCTGTTGACATGTGCACATTCCCCAGCCCATCTGTCACGTGTGCGAAAACACACACACACACACACACACACACACACACACACACACACACACACACACACACACACACACACACACACACACAGAAAGCCGAGTCAGACTCACAGGTCTGGATGCAGGGCGAGATGGCCAGCAGGGAGACGATGACGCAGAGGGAGGCGTTGACGCCCAGGAAGATCTTGTTGAGGAAGCAGACCTGCGGGTGCGTGTAGAAGTAGGCCATGAAGACCAGCGCGCCCACCGCCACCGTGAAGAGCACCAGGGTCACCAGGGCCAGCGCCGCGTACCACAGCTTGTTGTACTTCACCCCTGACGTCCTGCGCAGGAGAGGGGGGGTGGGGGGATATGAGAAACTATTAACCACAATCAGAATAGAAGGTCTTTTCTTAGACTGAAGAAGTTTTTCACCCAATAAATCTCAGTAGGCCGTTCGTAAAGACAACATTATGTTTGAGTGCATTTATATGATAATCACTGTTACTGAGGGAGCGCAAAAAAGAAAAGCTGAAAAAGAAACAGCTTATTATTATAAGGACCATGTTAAACTCCAGTTTATATTTTTAACACTGCCAGGAAAAGCAATACAGGCCTGCATGATTAACTAATCCATTGTGCAACTACTGTATATATGGGAGTAGTTCAGCAAATGAGTGGATTACTGGAACAAACAGAGAGAGAGAGGAAGTCCTACTATTGTGCTGGACTATCTGTTGTGTTGTCTGGCTGAAACCGCATAAGCAATGACAATCACAAAACCAATGCTGTTCTCGACTCTATGTGGATACTGTGCAAAGTAGTTTATTGACCTAGAAAGAGGGTAAGTCAATACAACTCTAAAACAGACACGACATCAAAACTGTCCAAAGGTGGAGTTGAGCACCAAGCTCCAAACATCCTTCAAAACAAAAGCAGGCATGCAAACACACAGAAACACTTACAGACCTGGCCTGGGGAAAAAATAATTGAATCAGCACTTTTAAATTAGTTAGTTGACTGGCCCATGGTTTAATCAAGAGGGGTCAGTCGCCAATTAGGCGGATGTATGGACATGCTTTAATAAGGCAGCAGCATGTGGTGAGTTAAGGCATTCTTCTGGGAAGTGTGTGTGTGTGTTTGTGTGCGACTGTGCGCGCATGTGTATGTAACTGTGTGCTCACTCACTCTACAGCATTAAACCAAGTCTGACTATCCACTGCCTCCACTTGGCTGCTCGCCAACGCCTGTGTCACCTCAACTGGGCCATCTGGTCACTCTGGACGTGTTTATGCGCATGTGCTCTCTCCCTACCCCTTTCTCTCCCTACCCCTTTCTCTCTCTCTCTCTCTCTCTTTCTCTCTCTTGCACATACACACTCTTTCAAAGGCACTTACACACACTCACAATGGCATACACAGTTGTTGGCCCAGTCATGCACAAAGACACATAAAACAGGCAGGAATTGATCCTGTACAACACACACACACACACACACACACAAACAAACAAACTACATCTGCAGCTTGGCTGACCTAGCCCTGACACAAACACACACAGGCTCCCTGCTGAACACAATCATACAGTACTACAGGAAAGCTTCACAAATGTACTTCCTTTCATCCTGGGACTTTTTTTTTATTTGCTCTTCTTTCAGTTCCTACCCCACTGTTTTGCTGTTTTGTTCTACTTGCTTCCCTCAGAGCCTGGGGGTAGCCGTGCTGGTATGTGTGTGTGTGTGTGTGTGAGTGTGTGTGACTGTGTGTGTGTTGGGGGGGTGGGGATGGCTCTGCGGACACATTTAGCCCTAGCATGTGCATCCTGTCTGCTACGCTCCAATCTCCATCCCACCCACTGCTCAACTCTCCCTGCCCCTAGCGAATCCTCGCCTGCACTCTTTAACTTCTACCAGGAGCTGTGAATCACCTCAGGCACAAGGAATGAAAGCACCAACACCAACCTATGCAGAGCAGACATAACACCAGCTCATTGAAAGCACCAGCTCATTGAAAGCACAACAATACTAACTGCATTGCAACTCCTCAATGGCAAGTCAAACATTTGTATTGTTATTACAGTGAAAAATACATAATGAAGTCAGACAGTAAAAAAAAAAAATGCATAAATCTATAAATATAAGCATTCCAACTTTGGATGGAAACATGGTGGACGTTTGGTTTTCAGTTTTTTTTGCCCTGATAGGACAGCTTTTATTCCTGAATGGTAAAGGTAAGCTGTGCTTTTGAGAAAGCTGTTGAGAGCAACAGGTTGACCCTGAACACACTGCAACAACTGATCATAAACAGATAGAGAAGTGAAGCCAAACATTTCCCCTCTCACTACCGAAGCAGCAGGCCCACGTGACCACAGGAGACCGGTAAACCCGGCCCACTGCAGCATAGCGCTCAGTCATTCGTCATCTGGAGCTCTGAGGCACCAAATCAGTGTTAAACGAATTTGGGCTGTAATTCAGACGGGTCACAGAGGGGCGAAAAGACTGAACGCAGCCAGACATACTATACCCACTGAAGATCCAGAAAATGTGTCTGGAGCGTTTGGACGGGTCTAAATTTAGGACAGTGAGAGCTCTGAAGTCATAATCTGTTTAAAGTTTATCTTTCCCAAACATCGAACATCCTGTTAGATTTCATCCTGTTTGATGTTTATGCGCCTTACCAACATGATCCCTTGATGGTAATGGGTTGTGATTTTATTTCCATCATATCTGTAGCATTGGGTCCCTGGCTGTGCTAAAGTAGCCTCCACAGCAGGAGTTCTTCGTGTTAATGGTGTGGACCACTCTGGCAAACGTACAGTGGAAATTATGAGTCGCTAATACTACAGTACGTCTTCCCCTCTCTCATGCTTAATGGATTTCAGGTGTGCAGGCTGCGCGGATTGTTTTGCTTTGCCATTTCACAACAGTCGCGCTAAGAAAGGGCTGAAGGGAAATGGCTGCACTCTGCATTTCTGCTGTCTACCTGCATTTGATATATCCACCGTGACTGATTTTGCATTCATCTGTGCTCCGCAGAATGGGGACAGCAGATGGAACCTCTGGTCTGGATGAAAGGCTTCTGCGTGCTTTGGATGTGCTGATGGGTCTAATCAAGCTGATGCTAAGCGTGGATCATTACCAGTTTTGGTTCCAGCGATGGGCGAACTCGACCAGGAGCATCAGCTGGATGAACAGGAAGATGCTGCCTCCGACTGCCCCCACGTAGCGCCACACTGCAGATAGAGAGAGGGGGAGATATAGAGAGAGAGAGAGAGAGAGAGAGAGAGAGAGAGAGAGAAAAAAATATGAGAGGCAGTCTACAGAAGGAGCACTTACAGGTCTAATCTCGAACACTCACAGAACCCAGCCAGGCTGTTCAGCTGCCAGATTTCCAGAATGGAATTTAGTGGTAAGATCGCTGCAATTTCATTCAGGGCAGATCTGGTTTACTAGAGCAGTGGTGCCAGGAGATTTTATCAAGCACAGCTAAATAACTGCATTTAAAAGTTATTAGTAGAAAAATGGTGAATGAAAAACTGCTATTCAACACGCAGAGTGTTTAATAGCTGCTAAAATGGAAGCCCACTGAACAGGCCTGGTGGTGATACTAACTAATGCTTCAGCTAAACGCAAAATCTTATAACAGCCAAACAAATACACCCTCCCCTTCCATGATCATAAAACAACGTTGTTGATTGGCAGCACATTAGAATAGCGGGTGCCTTGGCTGTCTGTTTTCCATCTACAGAGACAGGACTGTGCAGGAATGCACATTTTTGAGAGGACACGCTGAATAGACAGACAGAGGATGTGAGGATCATTTCGATGAGTACAATTTTAAAGTACAATGGATTATAATCCTAGCCTGGGTGCCAGCCGAATTTAGTCCCGCCCACAACATTTGAGGTCGGGAAGTTCGGTCTGGCATTGCTCCATTGTGGAGCAACTATGCTCGCCCCAGACCTGGGCGGACCAATCAAATCGGGCTTTACGATGATGGACAGATGAGCAACAGCGCCTTGTCTATCACGTCATCTGAGCACGCTTAGGTTGATTATGTTTGCAACAAAAACGCTGTGGCTAGAAAGAGACAGATGGCTTCTAAGACCCCATATGGAAAATGCATATTATTTCAATGAGGTTGTATCACTAAAAACGATTATTTCTGAAAACTTTGGCCAAAGTTGAGATGTGGGAAAACTCATGGTTTCACGTTCATCAAGGGAAAACAGCGCGTTGCATTGACATGTTGTTCCCTTGTTCGTTGAAATCTCTGATTGACCACCTATTAGAAGGATTTGCGACAGCCTTTCCCAGCTGTTTATTACATGTTTGTAGCATATCAGTGTTCAACGGAATTATTTTTAAAAAACGGAGGGGATATAGGCTATCAGTTTTTTCCTAATAGCCTACCCTACTACGCATCTCTTAAATTTCGCCAATGAGTGTTGTAGGAGATATTGACAGCACAATAACTTTTACAAAAGACCAGAAAACAATGTTAAGGCATTTGTGGAGAAGAAGGATGGTTTGTGTTTTCTTCTTACATCTCGTAAGCTATTTCGCTCTGATTGGTTAGGTCTATCCAATTGAGTGCAACCCCTGTATCGGTTGATACACGCCCCATAATTACGCCCCAATGGAGCAGTATCAGACTCATATTCTGACTAGAATTTGAGTATGACAACGTCAGGCTATTATAATCCAGGCCTGCCGAAGAACTCTTCATTAGCTGGCCTTCATCATTTACCATACTAAATCTCATTAATTGTCCACCATTTGCAATCTTCCAGGCTGTACTTTGTCATCATGCTTAAAGAAATATTGTGGCCTTACTGTGAATGCAAGATTCCAGGAACAAACTGCCCCTGATGACTATGCTTAATCGAGTTAGGAGGCCATGTATGACAGCATTCTATGACAAACTGGATTAGTGGAACGGCAATCTGAATGGACTACTCACACGTACCTCCCTACTGGTAGGGTGGCCTGAACTGGACTCTTTACCTCTCTACAGTCTGCTTGGAGATTAAGGTAACACGTTATTTTAGCGAACACATTTTAGCCATTAATACATAATTAACATGTGTATTAGTGCTCAACGGGGTCTGTATTAAGCACAACTGCACATTTATTAGCTCTTTATTAAACAATTTCTTATTCTTAATCAATAGATTGTTTATTCTTGGTAATCCTTAATAAGCAACCAGTTGATCTTGATCTAAGGTTACACCTGGATGTCTCAAAATTTTCTTCAGCTGAACAAAGAAAAAACTGAAGTAATTATATTTGGTAAAAAGGAGGAAAGACTGTGAATCACCTCAGGCACAAGGAGTGAAAGCACCAACACCACCCTATGCAGAGCAGACATAACACCAGCTCATTGAAAGCACCAGCTCATTGAAAGCACAACAATACTAACTGCATTGCAACTCCTCAATGGCAAGTGTATTGTTATTACAGTGAAAAATACATAATGAAGTCAGACAGTAAAAAAAAAATGCATAAATCTATAAATATAAGCATTCCAACTTTGGATGGAAACATGGTGGACGTTTGGTTTTCAGTTTTTTTGCCCTGATAGGACAGCTTTTATTCCTGAATGGTAAAGGTAAGCTGTGCTTTTGAGAAAGCTGTTGAGAGCAACAGGTTGACCCTGAACACACTGCAACAACTGGTCATAAACAGATAGAGAAGTGAAGCCAAACATTTCCATTCTCACTACCGAAGCAGCGTTGCCACTCTCCTTGACACAAAAGGGTTGAAGGCAAAGGATGCTGTTAAAAATCTTGGTGTATTAATTGACAGTGATCTAAATTTCAACAGCCACATGAAAGCGATAACTAAATCAGCTTTTTACCACCTCAAAAATATTGCCAAACTCAGAGGGCTGATGTCAAAACATGACTTAGAAAAACTCATTCATGCATTTATCTCCAGCAGGGTTGATTACGGCAATGGACTGTTCACAGGCCTTCCTAAAAAGATTATTAAACAGCTTCAGGTGATACAAAATGCAGCAGCTAGGATTCTAACAAAAACTAAAAGAACTGACCACATTACTCCAATTCATAAGTCCTTGCACTGGCTTCCAGTAAGTCACAGAATTGACTTTAAAGCACTATTGCTTGTTTATAAATCAGTAAATGGAGCAGGACCTAACCACCTGTCAGACATGCTTCAGCAGTACACACCTTCTCGTCCTCTCAGGTCCCAGGTGAAAAACCTGTTAGTAAAACCTACTGTTAGAACTAAACATGGTGAAGCAGCTTTTAGCTGCTATGCGGCTCAGCTCTGGAACCAACTTTTGGGTGACATCAAAAAGGCCCCAACTGTAGCCAGTTTTAAATCTAGACTTAAGACCAAACTGTTCTCAGATGCTTTCTGTTAACTGTGCCGAGTTACAAATTCTGAATCTGCCTTGATAATTATTCTACCTTGTCTATTATTACTTTTCTACTACTTTTGCCTTTGTTTTTGCTTATTAATTATTCTTTCTTTTTAAATGATTTTACCTTGTGTTTTCTTTTTTGTATGATCAGAGCTTAAATTTCACTGCGGGATTGCGGGTATTGCGCATAATTTGTCCCGTAAAAGTCCCGCAACTCTAGCCATCATAATGCGAGAAATTCCCGCATACACTTTTACAGCCTGTCTGATGACGTTAATATAATCATGAAGTGGCGTGAAGGCGGTGCTATTGACCGGACGGATCAACTACCGAGTTGAATTGAACATGGCCTCATGCAGACGCAGACACACACACACGGAGAGAGAGAGAGAGAGAACCACTTTGCGCTTACGCAAATAGGCTACTATGCAACCATGGCAAACTTTTACATCTGGAAAGAGCTCCTTGGTAACTATCCTGCTAGCTCAGGTCACGTCAACACTTGATCCCAGAAAGATTGTCTTCAACTTGTTAGTTTTTTGAACATTAATTTTATCTAATAACATAGAAAACATAATGAATTGCATCCACATATCCTTATGCACTATGCACAACTTTTATTCACTAGCGACTAGCCTAAAGGGAGGCTGAAGGGAGGCTAATTACTCTCACCTATTTTCTTAAAGTGACAGGCACTCAGTTACACCTACTCATCACCAATGTGCACTCAATTAGACCTACACAACACATTAAAGATATAATAATAAGTGTTATAGTTAAACGTCAATATGAAGCATTCAAATTACTAAATATGTTTAGCTACTAGTAATTACTAGTAAAATGCTATACATTAAAAAAATACATTATTAACTAAATACACTCTATATAAATTAACAAATATATAAAATAGAAACATAGCCTATCACATAAGCCATAATTTTCAGTGTGTGTGTGTGGAGAGAGTCAAGCAGAATCTAGGATGTCCACTGTTGTGAATGATCCCACTACAGTATATATTACTGATGACGTCAGGGTGTTCGGGGCCCCAAAATCAAACACTTTTTTAAAAAGTATCGAAGAAGTATCAAAATTGCAATCCCCCCCTTCCCCCTAAATTGTGTAAATCCCCCCTACATGAATAACCTAAGGTGGGAATTCCCCCCCCCATTTTGAAAAATGAATTTTAAGCCCTGATTCTTTGACTATATTGCCCTTCTATGCTTTTATTTGTTATTATTGTTTGGTTTTGTTTATGTAAAGCACACCGAACGACCTCTGTGTATGACTTTGAGTGTCTGTGTTTATTTATATAATGAAATATATAAATAAACTTGACTTGACTTGATATATAGTATAGATCAAAATAGAGAGATAACAGACTCCTAATTCACTGTCTAAATATGTGACTGATAGTGACAGAATAATAACATATTAAAACAATGTATTAGAAGGCTATACATTTTCTATTTTGATCCATACTGCAATTTCATAACCTTAGATTAAGACCAACTATTTGCTTATTCAGGATTTACCAAGAATAATTCATCTACTGAGTAAGAACAAGAAATTGTTGAATAAAGACCTAATAAATGTGTAACGTCAATTAATATAGACCATTAAGCACTAATAAAAACACATATTAGTTATGTATTAATGGCTAACATGTGTTCAGTAAAATAAAGTGTTACCGAGATGAATATTAAACTATGTCACATACAGCTAATCCATTTAGGATCTGTGTTCCCTATTGTTTGGCTAGTTGCTAACGTAAACCTTAGGAGTGAACCACACAATGAAATGAATCATGTTGAGAATGTTTGCAATTAAGTTGCCCATAAATCTGTTTCACAATGTTCGCCAAAACAGCCGAGCTAAAACGAAAAAACCCTCAGATTCCACTAGGACAGCAGATGGAGAGCATGATGACAGAGACCGGGCCAGCGACCCTCAATTTCCCCTGGGACCCAACCGCCGAGGAGGACTGGGCTAGGCCCAAATCGCCTGCCACTCCAGCAGTGCCGGCCAAATGGACCCTGGAGAGTTCTGGAGCCCTTGAAGAAGACGACTGCAGAAGTCCGGGTCTCTCTGGAGCCCGCTGCGATACCACCACTGCACACTTTTTCATTTGTTTAACAAGAGCAGTGACTCCAAGGTCGGAGAGACCTTTGCCGTGGAATGTTCTAGTGTGTTATATCTTTCCATTTTCAAAGGGAGAGTGGTTAGGCCTACAAGGAGGTTGAAAGAGTGTTCTGGAATGTATGGTGAATGTAGTTTATCATTTGAGGCAGGAATACATAGACGTTTAGGAGGTTCATTCTTTATCTTATGATAACGTGAACGTTACAGAGAGGAAAAATAGTAGAACAGAACCGAGAAAGACTGTACCTTCAAGAAAGGTATCCTGATTTGGAAGGAAGAATCCTCCTGCACAGCAGCCCAGCAGCGCCAGGAACTTGAAGAACCAGAACCTGCATGCGTGAGAAACAAAAGGTGGAAAACACATCCGATTATTTTCATAGTGCCTATGACTCACCACACATTATCTGGACGCTGCTACTTGCTGTCAACCTGCAAATGCAAAACAAGCCGTCTTGTTTGATACGGAGGATTAGTCATTAGAGAGAAAACTTCACAGATGTGAATGTGACTTCACAGTGTTCAAAAGCGTCAGTAGTAGGCTTTCCTGTTGTGAAGTGTGGCGGGCACGGGCATCTTTGTGTGTCGCCACGTGCCCACCCTGGGCTCTACTCACACACTAATAAAAAAAAAAACCACCCATACAGACACTCTCTGCTTAGCAATATTTGCATACCTCACAAAACATCCAATTATTGGTGGATCCAATTATGATCTTAAGCGTTTCTTTGTGGGGGGGGGCTAAGCCATTTGATTTGTAAGGGGCAGAATAAGGCTCATTCCGCAGCAACTTCCTCTGGCCAGATCCTCGGAATTAATACATCTATTCATTGGCGGGTGGTGTGGGAGGCTAGCGAGGAACAAGGGGGAGACAGCAGGAGGGGGAGGAGAGGGATTAGCCGCTTGCGCTTGTTATCAAGGATTTCTGGCTAAGTGCTGTTTGAGGGCAGGCCGGTTAGGAAGGCTGTCTGCCAAAGCATACATGTGATACCATAGTGATAGCGTGGCCTACAGAGATCTTCAGAGAGACACATGGTGGAAGCTAGGGATGTAACGATTACCGGTATAATGGTAAACCGCGATAAAAATGTTGACGATAATAATTACCGCTTTCATTTCAAACATCATGATTATCACTGTTGATTACCGCAGTGTGGAAACCGTGTGTTTAATCCTTCCCAGCTTCATCCGAGCCTGCTTTTGACATACAGTAGGCCTGGTACAATGGAACAGAACTGGTACCCTACTGATTCTGTTGTCTAATTGATGGTTTTAACTACGATTCAGATTAGGCTACACCTGATTTTATAAGGCGGAACTTTTTCACCGCAAAATGTGCACCGTATCATGTAGCCACTCTGCTTCTTTTTGTGTTCACGTCCACATTAAATCCATTCCACTCACGTTATCAGGAGAATACAGTAGCCTAAAGTTTTATTTTGAACGCTTACTTTGGTCTCACTCATTGCATCCAAATAACAGAAAGAAAAAAAAACAGCTAACTCCAAGTTATGGTAGGGTGTTAAGCTATAAGCACATAGCCAATTAAACATGAAGAAAAAAGTGAACGGGACACTTATTGAAACTATTTCAGCTTGTGTAGGACTATCAGTGCTTTCTGAACATATTGAACACGCTTTTAGAAATACCGTGATAATACCGAAAACCGTGATAATTTTGGTCACTATAATCGTGAGGTTAAATTTTCATACCGTTACATCCCTAGTGAAAGCTGGTGTGGACTATGGAAGCTGGTGTGGGCTGGTGGGGGGGAGAGAGAATGCAGAGATATATTATCTACCCATTCTGGATGGACATACACAGAGAAAGGGAGAGGGAGAGAGCAAGAGAGCCTGTCAGTGAGTGAGAAAAAAACAGAGGGAATGGGCTCCATAACAATGGAAGGAGTGTGTGTGTGTATGTGTGTGTCCTGTGTATTAGAGAGAGCCGTACCCGTTGTGAATGGCTGCCCGGCACCCCGTGCTGGACTGGACCCGTATGGTGAAGATACAGAAGAGGAAAAAGAAGCAGGCCATGCCAAAGCAGACCTTGTACACCGCCCTGTAGCCCACCAGGTCGTTGCAGTTGGCCCCGGCACTCAGCTGGTCACAGATGTCTTTGTACAATGGCAGCTGAGGGGGCAGGACATATCAGACATTTACCACACATGATGTGTGAGGCCTAAGTAGCCTGCCTTGCCATTTCATGCAGTGCACTGTCAAAATAACTTATGTCGAATTTATTGTCTTTAAAGCAAAGACTAAATTAAAACATTCATGTATTCATTAAATTGAGAAAAACAGGGAGTACAAAATTAGGTACTATAAACAGGATTATAAACGGGTAATAAAAATCTTTTCTCTTGGTCAGACTGTTTACTCAGAAAGAGACAGAAGATGGCTGTGTAAAAACACACAGCATGTGAACTTGAATGACTCATAGCACAGGCTCAGCAGGCCATCAAAGCTATTCCTGGGTGTATTAAACATAAAGTAAATTAATCTTCCAAAAGTTAAGCTGGCTGGACAAAGACAGCCAATGCCTGACTCTTATTTACGGCATGGGTGTTAGTGTCAACCCAAGTCCAATATTTAATATCTTCTTTTGTGAGGAGCAGACAGGATTGGCTAAGAAAGCTCTTAGCTTCAGCTGTGTAGCATTATCCATTTGGAAAACCCTATGGTATATACTTGGCCTTGTAGGTCACATTTAGTGCATGTAATTGCAGCCTGGGGTAAAGAAAATTATGTTTGACATGAAGCAGCAATCATCCATCCCGAAATACTTGAAAAGAAATAGACACACGTTTGAAGGAGCTATTTCAAGGTGAAAGTGTGATCTATTGTTACCAGTGACCACCTCAAAGGCTGTTTCTTTTCAAAACAGAAAGCACAAGCTCTAAGACCCACTTGATATCACGCTCTCTTGAAACAGACATTGCTAACTAAACTGATGCTTTTAGCACATATGTGCTGTTGGTATCAGGCTTTGGTCCCCAAAAAAGGTGGGGGTTGCTCTTTGTCACTTCACTGGTCTCTTGTTCCCATGTGAAATTTTAAACAGCAGGGGAGTCAACATCACCCCCGAATACAATAGTGGAGGCGCAACCAGCCTGTAAACCAGGGCACACATGACAGGCCGACGCCACACAATGCTTCTCCCAGAGCACCGGGCAACATTCCATTGTGCACCCAGTTTCCAGGGAAAAGGACTGCAGCCTCGGAACTACTGCTAGGGGAGCGTACGGTCAGGGGGGCGTAGCTTCTACGAGTTCTCCCTCCTTCAATTAGAGCTGTATTTCAGGCTGCTATGCTATTAGATCTTTTTTGGGAGGGGGGGGGGGCGAGTTGAAGGCCCTAGATTTTACAGTCTTTCCTTAGCAAAATGAAGCCATCCTTTGTGGTGTTGTATACCTCAATAGCTGGAGCTGAGGTGTGGAAATAACATGGTTAAAGAGGGGAGAGAGAAAGAGGGACAGTTCAGTTTATTTTCAAGGGCATCTGAGATTAGTGGGCTAGTCTCTATTTCTTAGACTACAAAAGAGTGCAGGAGGTGATTTAAAAGCCATTTGTTGGGGCGTTCTCTTGCGGTTTTACTATCTCCCAATAGAACATTTACTACTCAAAATATAAAACAACACAGAGCTCCATCCTGCTTTTCCCCCCCTGGCACACTTTTTCCCCCTTTTGAGTTGTTATGACCAGGGCATGTGTTTGTAAAGAGGGTGCGTCAGAGCAGGGGCAAGCTGCAACATGGCCGAGCAAACACAAGCAGACGTGGAGGCCAGTCGTCGTTGGCGGGACTTACATTCTGCATCTCCTTCTCCACGGTGGGCGACATCATGACGACGCAGATGACCGTGACCAGCATGAAGTAGAGCGCATACATGAAGCGCGTGCCGGTGGACTGCTTTATCTTGGGGCAGCAGCCGCAGCACAGCGAGCACGCCGCCGAGCCACAACAGCATGCCAGCTGAAAAGGGAGGAGGAGAGTAAATAAAACATGAGGACAAAGAGCAGCACAAGAAACAGAAATAAACACACACACGTTTCTCTCTTACTGTTACACACCCATCTGCACCCTTGAACACACTGCAATACTGTACTATAAAACCACATCAGTGCAGTGCATTATGGGTGAATAACTATCCTCTATTGGCCCGTAGTGTGCCATCATATTTTATGCTCTAATGGTTTTATATAGTCGTTTCTGAACATGGTGGTACATTTGAGTCTCTCTTTTCACACGACTACTGCTGTCAGACTGGAGACAGTGAAAGAGTAATAGCCTATATATTTTTTTTTTTTTTTTTTTACTACTTTGCCTTTGTTTTTGCTTACTAAATTATTCTTTATTTTTAAATGATTTTACAATGTGTCTTATGTTTTTGTTTTTATTATTTTACCTTTTAACTATTCTTTGACTATATTGCCCTTCTATGCTTTTATTTGTTATTATTGTTTGGTTTTGTTTATGTAAAGCACATTGAATGACCTCTGTGTATGAAATGCACTATATAAATAAACTTGACTTGACTTGACTTGACTTGACTATATAGCGGTCCCCAACCACCGGGCCTAACCGGCCGTAGCCTACGACATGAGTTTTAAAAAAAATGCCTGCAAACTAAACTCAATTTAATTCGCAATAATGTCACGTTTTTACATGGCATAGGCCTATATGCAGTTGTTTGATTGCACGCATGTTTGCATTTTGCAAGGTCTATTTTCTTACGTCTGTCTGTCCTGCCTTAAACACTTTACAGGTCAGCTCACTTCACTTGATCAGTTCTTGGCGAATGGTAGTGTCACGCGAAGTTAGCTAAACTGCTAGAATGAGCAACAAAAAACAAGCATCTTTAGCAGACACTGGCCAGGGTGTTTAAGTTGCGAGAGCCGCTGCAGAGATATCTTACAGAAAAAAAAGTCACCGTTAGCTGCACATTTTAGTGATGAGGACTGGGTGTCAAAACTCGTTTACCTATGTGGCATATTCGGGTTGCTTAATGACCTCAACCTGTCACTCCAGGGGAGAATGACGACTGTCTTTAAACTGGCAGATAAAGTCGCTGCATTTAAAGCCAAGCTTGATTTGTGGGGACGAATGGGGACGGGGTGTATTTGATATGTTCCAAACAGTAGTGGGGGTTTTGGGAGAGACTGACTTGAGCTTAAGGCAGGGCCCTTTCTCTCGCAGCTGGTGCGCGATCACCTTGTTGCGCTTTCAAATGAGTTTGAGCGTTAGGCTACTTCCCATCCTCCAAAGATCCACGGCAAACCAATGAGTGGGTCCGCAACCCATTTGTCAATATCCCGAATAGTCCTAACATGTCAGCGCAGGAGGAAGAGCAATTGATCGAAATTGCAAATGACAGTGGTCTTAAGAGTGTATATGAGGAAACCTCTCTGGCGGGTTTTTGGATCAAAACCAAAGCAGAATATCCCGAGATAGCCGTAAAAGCGCTGAAAACATTGCTACCCAGGGTGCGATTTGTGTAAAAACCAGAGGGGGGGATGATTTTGAATATGTTTGAACGATTCATAGCCTAGTAATTTCATGGCTAATAATAGCCTATATTAATTTTGCCAACTTTGTAACATTTACCTTTAGCTTAGTTTTAGTTTACCGTTGTGTATGACTTTAAACAGCCAGTGTGCTCAGCTCCTCTAATGCAGGGTTGGACTACGTTTTGACAAGCATAAATTCACCTTGTTCTTGACCCATCTGAAATGACTCCTCTACCTTTGCTGCCTCCATCCTTTCTGTATTTGTTATGTAAAATGTTGTATATGATGACACTGAAGTCTTGAGTTAGGGAATTGGCTAACAGTGTTAGTTGGTATACAAATAGTACATTGCGCTACACGCTGCGTAGGCTGCGTGCATTCTCTCTCCTGCAGATTTGCGTTCAGTAGCCAAGTGCGTAATATTGTAAAAGTTGAAAAAATAAATGTGTTTATTGAAGCCTACAGAAAATAAATAGCTTACTATCATACTGTCAGTTAATTGGCTACAGTGCAGTGAAGAGTTTGGAGAGTGAAGTTATAGGGCAACTTGAAGTTTTATGAAAATAATTTACGGGCCATACCATGAAGCTTCTATTTCTTGCAGCTGTTATAAAACACCCGCTAGATAGTTTAAATACCCACCAACATTCGTTTTTGCTGTACGGATTATTTCTGTAAGTTATTTGTCTACTAGGCCTAGCCTACTGGTTGATATATCAAACGAGTGCTTTCTCGTTCGTCCTCCGCAAACTAGGTGTTTAAAGACGATATGCTGCTCTGAACGCGTTTCATGTTTGGTTCAGCTGTTTTCCCTGCGGAAGTTCCCGCACTAAAATGTTACAATGTTTTTGTGTTGACGTTCAGAAATATGTGCCGTCTGCCAGAAGGCTACTGAATAGCCTACTCTGATGTATTGACACTGAAGATTGTTAGATTTCAAGAGTTTAAGTAGGCTAGCAGTTAACCTTATACATTTCCACCCCTATTTTGAGTTTTTCCTCGAAATTGCACACCGCCTACTTAAAATGGCCCTGTTGCCACATACTTTGACTTACAATCAAGTGCCTGACCTCTTTGGAAAGCTAAGGCCTTGTAGAATTTTTTGGTACCAATAGATTGACTGTGTGATGAACTATCAGAGAGTGGCAAAGGGTAGAATGATAGTTTTTTTTATAGGCGGTTATGTACATCTCTAGAAATGACCACATTCTGCCCTCTTGGTCACTTATTTTCTCTTGAAAACACCACTGAGGCCCACTACCAGGTCTTGTGAATCTGTATGTCAAAGTAGATCCTTATAGGATGATGTATGACTGTGTGGGACCCATATTTGTGTGGGCATACACATGCGTTTTGCTAAGTGTCCATTTGGAGACTCCAAAAGGACCTTTGGTTACCCAAAACTAAAATGCTTCCTATACAAGAACCCCTTTATGTAGAACCATGATCTTGGTGTCAAATGAAAGGTTACACTCTCTGTGTCATGTTGCTTGTACCTGGAGTGCTTTGCAGTGGCTGTGCCATGAGTCCAGAGAAGCATTATCTGACCTGAAACTCTTACTTTTGCTCCTACGCCTTTGAGATTTCCATGAAAAAAGGACAAACAAGGTAATGCAGTGAACATTTGTATTATAAAATGAAACAAAGGTAAAAAATAGCAATACCCTGGCAAACGAAACATCAAATGATTCACATTCAATGCAATAGAAATGTATTTGTGTTGGCAACCACGGTCAACAAAATGGAACGTGTTATGAACAACTGAAATAGTCTCGGCCACCGGCTCCTCTTCCTCAGACACAGGATCCTCAGCTCTTGTTTTTTTGCTTGGCGGGGCCCAGTCTTCATCGCTGTCACTGAAACAATTGTACAGATGGAAGTTAGGCTCAGACCCACTAAAGTATATGAAAACCCTTCCCAACAACTTACACAAATGATATAAATGTGTGTACTCAGGTCACACCTCCCCCTGCTCTCTCTTTTACACACACACACACACACACACACACACAAACACACACTGCATTCTCACCTAACTCCCCTCCCCCCAGGTACCAGAACACTGTTCACACTGTTCACACTATGAAACAAAGCTAAATGAAAAACTATGCACTAAACATTACAAAAGCAAACTAAACTGTATCTGTAACTGTATATGGATATAAGTAGTCTACTCACAGCTCAAAATCGGGGTCCTTCCCAGCTAAAAAGTTCTGCTCCTCCTCGGAGTCGCATTCCGAGAAAATGCTTTCTTCTCCTTCATCGATGTCCTCCAGATCTTCAATGTCCTCGGGTTCTTCGACATGTTTCGTCTTTTTTTTGTCTCTTTGGCATGTTTTACGAACAAAAACCTTCAAAAACATGTATCTTGCTTGTTTAGTAACAAACTTCCAAACCACTGCTTCGGAATCTGGTTACGCATGGGCTATGCGCCTTGAGTTTAGCCGACAGGGAAGTAGAATGGGACGATGTGTCACATGTCTAAAGAAAGCTCTCCTCATTGGCTACACGGACATCTAGGTCCCATCTCATTGGCTCACTCAGACGCAGCGCTATGACCATTCAAAGACTGGTTGTCAGATTCATCGCTTACGTGACTCATTGGCTTTGATGGCATCTATCTCGACTCTCATTGGTCCTACAGACATGTAATGGGTATCGATGGAATCAGAAGAGCCTCGTGAACACGCGGAGTACCGTGAATCCAGCGACAATAATGGAAGTAAAACCGAAATATCTGGATTTCCGCGAAAAATAAGTGTTTACTTCGCTTCTTTTCGTATGTATCTGTTTTGTTTGTACTGGCGTGTACAACTACTCAATATATTGGCAATATAACAATGTAGATATTTTACATCTATGGATTCTTACGAAAATTTCAAGACCAAGCATGCTGGGCTAACTTATTGGTACGGCCATACAGACAAGTGACAAAATATGAACGCAGCAACTTTGGGGGGTGGTGGAGGGGGGTATTCTGATATGTTATATATCGGGATAAACTTATATTTTACACACGAAATATATGTTAATTCATGGAAAGCTTTACATATATCGATTCTTGAGTTTCTCAGCTTTAAAATGGTATATAGCATGACTATGGTAGTTCATGATAAGGTGCAAAGAAATGCATGGGGGTTGTTGGGGGGAGGTGGGGGGCACTGTATTTGCCCGAATACGGGTCACCCGTAGTGTACTGGGTTAAGTTGCATTGCTATCAAGGGGGGAAAATCCTTGTCCCCACCGGCGATAAAAATAATTTAGCAGAGGTAGGGATAGGAAAACCAGAGGTGGGGAAATCCTCACCATCCCCCCCTACAAATCGCACCCTGTTGCTACCATTTCCCACCACGTATCTATGCGGGTTTTCTGCAATGACTGCAACTAAGCCCAAATTGCGCAATCGACTGGACATTTCAAACACACTGAGGGTGTCACTGTCTTGTTGCAGGGAAACAAGCACAGGGCTCCCACTGATTATATTCGTAATGCACGTTTAGTTCCCATGTTTTGTTCCCATATTTTGTTACGCATGCCATGTTCACACTTGATGGATGTAGCTTCAAGTTGTTCAATTTTCATAGTTCATATTGTTCAATTTTCACTTCTTCAAGTTCACGTTTTTAAGAGTTCGTTACCTTCACTGTTCATACATAGGGCCTAACTGGAGCTAGTTCTTTTCAAGTAATGCATGCACAACACATATGGAATATGGAACATGGAACCCCCGAACCCCCCCGTCCGTGAAAAAAAAAAAAGGGAATCAACCCGGTCCATGGTACGTAAAAGGTTGGGGACCCCTGGCCTATAAGTTGTTATGAACAGATTAAAGTCTTGTGTCGAACAAATAGGCCTTCTCAGTTTTGTTGTGGATATTACATTTCTATGCCCACTTGCCAACAACACAACACTCAATACAGAACTCATGAGCTCAGAACCGCAGTTGTTTAAACAAACCACACGTTGCTCCCATTGGTCAAGTACTTGCTCTAGCCATCCCAAAGACCAATCCTTATTGGCTGCTGAAACGGCAAGAGCAGGATTGTTTCCATGGCCGCCTGTCAGCAGCAGTGGGGAAGGCGCATCCAGGGAGGTTACAGACATTACGGCTGTATCAAGTCTACAAGGCAGCTGATGGGGGCTTGAGAGATTGCACCTGGAAATGTCTTTATCTGCTCATCTGCTGCTGAGTGCTGAGTGGAACTTTTCTGTTGCAGACAGAGTCTACAGGATGGAGAATGGGTCAGAGATCCAGGCTAACAACTGTACACTGTTCATATGAAACCTTTTTAGCATGAGCTAAAAACAAAATGTGTAAATCAAGTCTATGGGATAGAGGAGGGTGAAACGAAAAATAAGCTTTACCCAAATTGTGTGTTAAAGCCTCCTTTCAGGTTTTTTCTACTATTTACCATTACATATGGAATAAAGTGCAAATAATTTACCCAAACACACAACCAAAAAAGACAGCAGGGGAGGGATACCTTAAGCAAATGCCCCATCCCAAGCTGTGGCTGGAACCAATGTGGGTGGGTAAAAGGGGAGGGGACACCCTGTGGTCAGCATGTCCAGACCACTGATCACCCACCGACCCACCCTGAGTAAAGGGCCCTCCTTCGTGTTGGTCAGTGTGGCATGAAGGGAGCGCGGCCGGAGTCTAGGCTACATCCCAACCCCCTACACTGACCTCTCCCATGCTGCGTAAGAGATACTAGCCCGAAAGCTCCCCCACACATAGGGGTGCACTCTTGGCCACTCGAGTGCAGTGCCTCCCTTTCTTGTCCTCCAGCTGCTAGCTGTGGCCTTGGGTGAAAGGCGATAGGACCTCGCTGCTTCACACACAAAGGCCTTCCAACTCCAAGACAATGACCTGGCCGATGTAACCCCATCCGTGGGAGCGACAGAGACTGTTGATGGAGACTTCCTCGCCTTGCTTGACTGATCCCTGCTACCAGGATCTGTTGTGCCGAGGTCCTAGCTTTAAGGCGCATCTTTCAAATGAAAACCTGTGTGACTGCATAGCTGAGTGTTGGTTGCAAGACTAGCTGTGCTAGTCAGTGCTGCTGTGTGTGGTGCTTGACAACAAACTGACTCACGGCGCATTTGGCGGCATACGCATGAGTCACCAGGTCAGTTGGAAAATCCATGAAACACAACAACTCAAACAAGAAAACACAGCAAAATGTCCATGGATTTGTGTCAGTGTGTTAGCCTAAGCTATTACAGATTTGTAAGAAACATGGCTGGAGTATCCTTATTTTGAGGAGCAATTAAGAACAATCTGGATTTGTATTTTTTTTTTAATTGTATTTAGTGATTATTTACTGAGCACTTGTGTTGTAAAAGGCATGTTAATAAAGTATCTCTGTTCCGTCAACAATGCACTTCCATTCAATGCAATGCTTCGATCTTTCCACATTTCGGGACATTAAAATGGAACATTTGGTCCACTTTTAGCAGCTCTTGTAACAAAGTCAGAGGAAGTGAACAATGATTTGGCCTAATACTGTTTCTGCATCTGCAACATCAAGGGCAGTAGTGGAAAAAACAGGCTTGACAATAACACCACAGATACAGTTTTATCAATGAGTCCTTTGTGGTACCACTGCCCTGTTAACAGGGTGACAGAACGAGAGAGACAAAAATTTATTACTTCACTGTTTCAAGTATACACAGAAGTTGCCTTTTGTCTTGAGTAAATAGAGACCATGAATACGCTAGAAATTTAAGGACTGTAAGCTGTTGAATATCTGCCGAAGAATGAAATGTGTTTCACACTTACTATTCAGAGGGTGTGTGAATAATCACTATGCAGGTGTGAAAAAAACAGGCAAAAAAGAAGGCTAACTTAAGTTTAAAAAAAACCTGGTAACCTCAAGCTTCAACCAATCTCTTAAACAAGAAAGCCTTCTCCACACAAGCCACAGATTTAGGTTGAACAGAGAACTCCAAACCTCCCGAAGTCTACGGGTGAGAAGCCATTGCTCACTGCAAAACTTTGAAGTGATAAGGATTCTTTGTCCTTTCAATTTAACTCTGCTGTGAAAATGAGGCTATTCCTCTGGAAAACTGTTATTGGAGTTGTTGGAAAAAGCTTTCCATCTTTCCAGTATCAGTCCACAGAGAATATAGCCTAGCAAGGACACAAAGCCTCGCCTCCCCTCCCCTTCATGGAACATCCACATTACAATGTGTACTTGGGCAGGCAGCATAAAGAAAAGACCTCAGAGTGTAGCCTATTTCAAGGCATTTCATCATGCCTTTGCTGGGAGCCACCTCCTTGGCAACTAATAATGCAAGCGCATGTGAGGCTTTGCAATCCAATAGACAGCACCCCAGACACATGCACACATATTCGTGTGGATTTTAGTGCAAAGGTGACAAAACTGAATCACCATCTTTGCAAGGAACCTAGTAAACCTGAGAAAAATCACAGAAAATAACACACAGAAACCAAAAGCTGTTTTGGTCAGTGCCTTTTGTCTACTCTGAATGACCCAAAGAGGAAGCGTTCTGTAGGGATAACCCTGTGTCAGACATTCCCCATGTCAGCAACTCCATGGCAGTTTGTGTGTGTCAGACATGCCGTATCCCCAAGATGTCTGCCAACAACTAACTCCTGACAGGTCTACACTAATGAGACAGAAATCCAGAGACTGAATCCCCTTTGGCTGCTGGGATCTTCCCCCTCCTTTTCCCAGCACTAATCTTATGCAAACAAACCGCCTCACAGATTCTACAAGGAAATGAAAAGACCACCCGCGGACCACGTACAATAATAAAAGCTCAGCCTGTAAATGAGGTCCACTTCAGGCAGAAATTAGCATATGGAGACTGTAGCAAGGACAATATTGACCAAAAGACCCTCCTTAAAGGGAAAATGCGACTGCTGCTTCATAATTTAAGATTAGCCGAAAAGAAAAACAACTAGGCATCTAAGCCACTCTTACAATGTGCTGGCTTTAGCTTTGATGCATTTTTATGAATACCACCATCTAGAAAATCTATGTAGCCTATTCAATCAAATAGCCTACATAGACTGTGCAATGTATGATTTGCCATGTTAGTGAGTCATGCTCAGGGACGATATTGGCTACCAAGTAGCACCTGTGTTCAGGATAATGTTGACAATAGACAATGTAACTTCTAAAAATATTCCAGCTAGGGTTAGGCTATATTGAATCGGACTCAAAACGGCCATTAACTCCAATCTAAACACAATGTCCGGACAGGTCTTTCCCTCCATTATTTAGTTGGTCTCATATGGGGGTCCTTGTAAATACCCCGAGGAAATTTCAAGCGAGGAACACAGTAGCCCAGCCAGGCACTTGCTCATCTTGCATATTGGCAACTACGCAGCCAGCTCGCCAAAATGTCAGTTGTTAAAAGAGAGACGACAAGCGAGCTAGCCAAGTATTTGATAAGAGAGTGGCCTGTATAGTATACGTGTTTAACCAACTTCACATGAGTTTGGAGTTGCTTAGGAGTATTGTTTCTTTGTTTCAATAGGTTTTAAATCCAAAACAACTCGACAATATCGAATTCATTCCTTAGCCATGTAACAGATGTTTCCGACGTCCTAGAACGACCAATATTACCATAATACAACTTTTTATTTGAGCATAACGTGACATTCCACACAAAGTTTATCAGTTCTTATTCAAACAATGAAAAAATGCTAGCCCAGGAGCTACTGAACGCGTTCAGTCCGAATGCTAACGACTCCCTTGTATGTCACCGGGAAGTTTAATCTAACAGAGCGTGATTATAAAATACGGTATCTACTCACCTGACTAAGACAGCATGGGTTACACATTGTTAACTGTTCAACTCGCAGATCCAATCCAAGACTGACGTTATATCCTCTTTATTCGATAATGTATCAGTCTTTGGATTCAGTGATATCGCTCCAACGACTTCCACCTATCCTCACTAGCTCGACCAGCGTGCGTCTACTGAGCGTCTAGGCAGACAAAAGGCATTGATGCGTAACTGAGTACACGACCCAGAGTGAAGATGGGCGACGGCGACGCTGTATGGAAATTTTGGGCAGGATGTCCTACGTATTTGTCTGTTTGCTTTAGAGAAGAACGATCACTGGTGTGATGCTTGGCTCGATCTTCGATGCCCAAGTAAGCCTTCAAATGACATCCAAATGAATTTTCAACAATTAGCTACTTCCGTTGTCGTCATGGCTTTCGACCGAAACCGAACACACAAACCTAACGTTACAATATGTTGTGGACGGAACACTGTTGGCAACGTTTTTCTATAGTTCTTCATGAATAACGTCACACTAAATGAATTACACAACATGATGCACAACAAATTTACCATGTAACTTAGTAGGTTATATAAGCTACACATTAGTGTGTTTACATTCAACTGACAGAGCAGTGATTTGACCTTTTTTTTCTTTGTAACCTATATTTTCAAAACAGTCCCTCATTCAGCACATTTGAGATTTAACACACAAAATGAATACTCAACAACAAAACAAGACAAATTAGTCATAATTTAATTATGCAAAGCATATACAAAACATCTACAAAAATAAAATAATAAACAAAAACACACATCACCACTTGTTCCAGCAGACCTACACACTTCACATTCCATTTTACAGGCTCAGTCATTAAACTTTTGTGTAGAGGCTCCTGAATTCCCCAAACCAAGGAACATAATCGTGGAAATGTGTCTTGAGCCTCTGCCACAGACAGTGGGCTATCTGTTCCACTGTCTCACTCAAAAAACCAATTTCTTGGACACAGTCCCTGAAATAAAACAGTGAAGTCAGAATAATTATATATGGTTCAAAACACACATCCATGTATGACCCAATTGCCTTGTCTGACAGATTTTTATGAAGAATTTGCAGTTCACTTGCAGTCTTCTCCACAAAATGCAAAAAGGTAGCTGGACAACATTAGTACAATACAAAATGGCAACATAGGTCTCTGTTAGATAGATCTCAACAAATGTTACAGCCTCAGTCAAGGTTGCGCAGAATAGCAGTGATACAAATTGTAGACTAACCCTCAGATATGGCATCACGCTTTCGTTTGGTCCCTAAAACGAGGTTCTCCTTTTCTTTTAAAACTTCTGTTGAGCAATTTGGCCGTGGAAGCTGAGGTCCTGGGGTTGGTCCCGGCCTGTTGCTGAAATACCTCATCTTAAGGGCCTGCATGGACAAAGTAGAGGGATTGGAGTGAGTTTTCAGGTCTTTCTCTAGGCATTGGATTAGTTACATTTCAGCTGGATTGGGCAAAGCAGAAAACATATAGGAGGCAATTCACCACCACTGATAAACACCTGTTTAACAGCCCAGGATGCTTTATACATTATCCCCCCAGAATTTTACAAGGTGGATTAAGGAGCTTATGAGCTGGTTTCTTACCACTTTGTGGCATTAGCAAGGAATGTTTAGAATCATAGTGTCAAGCCAGGAAAGCTGGATGTCTCAGGATATCTGACCTGTGTCGCTGTGAGCCGGGTAGAGGGGTTAAAGGTGAATAATCCCTGCAGTAGCTCCAGAAGGTCATCCCCAGCTGCGCTGAATATATGCTCAAGGGGAGTTCCAGGGAATAACTTAAATGACACGTAGTCAGGGAGGTTGGTCATCCCCTTTATAAGCATACAAACACAAAGGCGTAACAATTGAAGTACCACAAGAGCAAACTGAAAATTGTAACCACATGCTTTGAAATAGGCGTTCATAATCATCACCCTGCAAAATGACCACTCTAGAGTCTTGCTGCATTCTTTTCCACTGAAAGACCAACTGAAATAACAAATTACGTGACATAGTCCACTTTCGTAAAGATTATAAAATTACCCTTGTATATTCCTTGGAGTAAAATAATAATAATAATACATAATAAATAAACAAATCTGATATCTTTGGTATTTTGAGTCTAACAGCCAGTTTCTTTTACGTTTAGAATTTGGAATTCATCAGTGTTCATGTTTAGCTAGCAAACTGCTATAGATAAAACTTACCGGCCATGTTTCTTCTGTTGGTGTTCCCAAAGCTTCAAATATTTTTGTCAGCTGATCTAGGTCTGAGTCTCCTGCTAAGAATGGCAACTGAAAGCAAAAATGGAGAGAATGGTCATAAAAATTATAATAGATAAGGGTTGCTATGTGCAACACACAGGACATGGCTTCCATTCACATGGCTCACCTAGTGTTGAGAAAAGCTTAGCATGCCACTCTAGAAACCTCATGTATAAACCCATATCAGGGACGGACTGGCCATGTGGCATACCGGGCATTTTCCCGGTGGACCGACGCACCTTTTGGAACGATAAAATAGGCTATATATAATTTAATTAGTTTGGCCAACGAATAGCCCAAAGAAAGGACAGTCAGCGGCCCATTGGTTCATTTTCAATACTGACACTGGACTGATCCAATAACAGCTCGTCAGGCCCCACCCCTCCCATTTTGGCTCAGAGCCAGGATTCTGTGAGCGCATCAAAATAGTTACTTGAAGTTACACATTGAAATTACCGAGGGTGCCAGTAGTGCCAATTGTGCTGAAATAACACCAATGTAGAAGTTTCAGAAATATACAATATTGCAAGTAGGCTAGCCTGTCAGCAACATGTAGAAGTTTGTTGAATTTGAGCGAGGAGATGTAAGCAAGCATACAGAGCAGAGGGACAGTGAGCAGCAGCAGCTGGTGGAGAGTGTAGCCTAGTTGAGGGTAGGCCTACTATACATGATAACAATAACTCAGTAGTGATGGAGCAGGTATGTGTGACACGACATACTGACGATGATGATTATGATGACTTATTAATTGCAATAATGTAATGACATGGTAATGAATGTGCTGTGATCATAATAACAAATAGCGCAACTTAAAGTTTTCTAAATGAATGATTTGCAAACCTGGACAGCAAAAAAAGTAAAAGTGTCAAAACGACTTTAATTGTTGGTCAGATTGATCAGTGTGCGTCAGACCAAAATTCAACATCGATGGCATGAGTGATGGTTGGTCTCGAAAGTAGGGCGTCGAAAGGGTTCTCGGAAGAGTTCTCTTGGTAAAGATGGACTAAAAGACTGTAGACTGATGGAAATGTAGGCTACAAAACGTTAAGCCATATTCATGCACAAGCTAACTAAGCTGTATACGATAGGCTACTGAGAGACATTAAAGGGAATTAGTTCATGTAGGTGTACTGTTCTAAAATGTACCAGCAATGTAGGTAGGTAGTATAGCCTACAATAATAAAATATTTCCACTAACAGGTAACAAAGTTGCCCTGTTTATTGTGTGTTGTTTCAGTTATCCTATAGTGATAACTGGTATAATTTACAATAAGGTCTACCACAAACATAGGTAATTTAGTTCTTTATACATAGGCTTCAGTAATGGTATCGATTGAGCATTTTATAGTTTAAATCTGAATAATTTGAAATGATACTTTGAATTCAAGCAGAAACTCTTCTTTCATAATTGCTTGTATAGCCTACTTGAATATGGAAATCATGTGCTTCATGGCTACCACTGATCAGTCAGAGTGATAGTGTAGTAAATATTCAAAAAAAGTCCTGTACTACTGGGCAGAAAAAAAAAACAATGTGAAATAGACACAGAGCATGTAGTGTGTTAAGGTTGGTACATGTATGTTCCAGAAAGTTTAATTCTACCGTAGTATTATATCTTAAAATTAATATAGGCTATACAGAGGACAAAATGTTGCACTCTGTGTAGATTGTCAAGATTGTACTCTCTGTAGAGAAGGGCCATCTGAACACAGCAAGTGAAACGTTAGCCTGTCCATCAGCACTTTATTTTGCCGATTGCAGTCTGAAGAATATGGCAGTTGCGGACAGTTACTGGGCGGGGACCATAGCTTCACATGTATATTTGGTTAACAAGAAAATTAAGCAAAGACGGCAAAAGGTTATCTGAGGATAGAAAAGTTTCCATGACAACACCCAAAAACACTTTGTAAGGTGGATTGATGACAAACCAATAAGGGATATGACAAGACGTCAGTCATCTACTGAGAAGATGAACCCCAAATTCTGATTGAACTGTTACATATAGGAAATAGGAGGACCTTTGACCCTTTGTGAGGATAAAGGATGGAGCACACATACTCCAGCCTCAGACTTTGTGCAGATCTCAAATTGGGTTAAATATTCTGCAGCACATACAGTCCCTCTACTGCTCAGTGTTACATTGGCTTAGACTTAGTCAGGCTGTGTCACTTTGTAGCATTGTGATGAAAATATTGACAGTTCAACGGCTACTTTCATCTCAGCGTGTTTCCTTGGATCGAGGTTTTCCAGAGTGCTAATTTGGTCTTGAATTGAACGGGTAGGTGTGTTTTTTCCACCACAATAGCCACTGAGGCCTATATTTGTCCATTTTCAGTGGTCCACGACACTTAGTTGAAAATATATGCATATTTAAGGATAATGCAAGGATTCTGCATTTACAGTAATTAGGTGAGGCCGACCGATTTGAGGGCCGCTTGGGCCAAATATGCCAGGGCTGTCTTTTTGTCCCAGTCCGTCCCTGGCCCATATAATGATCTTACCCTGAGAAGCAACTCAGCAAGTATACAGCCCACTGCCCACATATCCACGCCAACGCCATACATCCTGGCGCCAAAGAGAAGCTCAGGAGCACGGTACCACCTAAAATGAAAAGATCATACAAAACTTCTGCCATCAGTATGTTCTTAAATAAAGCAGCATCAAAAATATTTTAAAATAAATCAAACAATTTTAATCAGCATCCCATCCCACTCACCCCTAAGTCACATTACCACTTACGTATTAGAGATGTATTATACAACTCTATTACAACTGTAAATCAAGGGAATTACATAATCACTGTACATGAGAAAAGGCTGGACAGCAGTATATGGAAGAATAAACTAAAAAGACACAGTACCGTGTAACAACTTGATGTGTGTAGACCCTGTTTGGACTTCCAAAAGCTTTTGCCAATCCAAAGTCAGCCAGTTTCAGGATCCCATTTTCATCTAGCAACAAGTTATTTGGCTTTAAATCCTATTTGAAACCAAACAAGAAAAACAGATTGGATTCTTAAATGTAATTTTAGATGTATCATGAATCTAACACCAGCATTATATGTTAATTATATGGTGTCTTTCATGGGATTCTTATATCTATGGTCAATTAGATGGACATTCCTTTTCCCTTCACTTTATCTGGGATACACATGTTGTATTAACCATTAAATATTATGGGTAGCCAATAGCCACCTGCAATGTTTGACAATAACAATGATAGGCTATTTCCTTCTACAAACACTTTGAAAAAAACAAAAAGACCGTGGTATCTTTTATCAGTCATAACAGTTTGATTGTTGCACCATCTCTGTTTGTTTCAATATAGTCTCCCCACCCCCACCCTTCATCACATGGAGATAACAACTATGTTGTTCCTCTGCGTCAAAGGCACTTGAACTGACTTTCCATAAACCACTTTGTTCTCTTTTTGATCATGAATAGCAATATGGGCCATTTCTCACAGAAATAAATACCATAAAACTCATTCTCTGCTGACAATTATGGTTGATTTCTAAAAGCAATGACTAAGACAGGCTGAGGTAAAAGCACATAGAAAAGAGGCTTCACTATTATTTATATTAATATTATTAATTATTATTCATTACATGATTTATTACATATTACATTATTACTGATGGACCACCTACTATGGCTCTGAGAGGATGCCGTTAACTCAGTATAGTTTGACTCTTTCATGCTCGGACTTTATAACCACACCAAGACAATAAATCATCACAGCTGCCCTTGAATTTCTTTTTTTTTTATAAAGACACACGGAATGCAAGCACACATCTATGTGGAAATTACACTACCCCAGTGTACCCCAGAGTGCAGCCTATGACACCACCCTGTGTAAGATCCACTGTACCCTAGAGTGCAGCCTGTTTTTGTGCTTCTTTGCTCGCTTTGAAGCACAAAACAGCACTTGCCCACAGAAGACCCCTCCCCCTCCACACGAGCAGCCCCTGTGCCTCTCTGCCGACAGCGTGAAGAAGACACTTGCTGCTATCAACACCCGTAAAGCAGCAGGCCCAGACAACATCCCGGGTCGTGCGCTGAAGGACTGCGCTGAGGAGCTTAAGGATGTCTTCACAGACATCTTTAACACTTCCCTGAAGCAAGCCATCGTCATTCGTCCCATCATGTTTCAAAGCTGCCACCATTATACCTGTGCTGAAGAAAACTGCTCCATCCTGCTTTAATGATTACCGCCCCGTGGCACTGACACCCATCATCATGAAGTGCTTTGAGCGGCTTGTCATGTCACACATCAAATCCATTCTCCCCCCCCACCCTGGACCCCTTCCAGTTTGCATAACGAGCCAAACGGTCCACAGAGGATGCAATCTGCTCTGCCCTCCACCCAGCCCTCACCCACCTGGAAAAAAGAGACTCATATGTGAGATTGCTGTTTATGACTTCAGTTCTGCATTCAACACCATAATACCACAACAACTCATCTGCAAACTTGACAAACTGGGACTCAGTACCTACCTCTGCAACTGGCTACTGGACTTCCTCTGTCAGAGGCCTCAAGTAGTACGTGTTGGCAACAATATCTCAAGCAGCATCACACTGAGCACGGGGGCCCTCCAAGGCTGCGTGCTCAGTCCACTGCTCTTCACCCTGCTGACGCATGACTGCACTGCAACCTACAGCAACAACCACATAGTGAAATTTGCTGACGACACAACTCTGGTGGGTCTCATCACCAAGGGCGATGAGACTCAATACAGGATGGAGGTCGACCTTCTGACCACATGGTGCAGGGACAACAACCTCCTGCTAAACGTCAGCAAGACCAAGGAGATTGTTGTTGACTTCCAGAGAGGTCACACCCAACACCTGCCACTGACCATCGACGGTGCTGTGGTGGAGAGAGTGAGCAGCACCAAATTCCTGGGGGTGCACATCAGTGAAGACCTCTCCTGGACCACCAACACTGCATCACTGGCGAAGAAAGCTCAGCGCCGCCTGTACTTTCTGCGGAAACTCAGGCGAGCAAGTGCTCCACCAGCCATCATGACCACATTCTACCGAGGCACCATTGAGAGCATCCTCTCCAACTGTATCGCTGTGTGGGGAGGAAGCTGCACTGAATACAACATGAAAGCCCTGCAGCGCATAGTGAACACAGCTGGAAGGATTATTGGTGCTTCACTCCCCTCCCTGAAGGACATTTACACCTTCCACCTCACCCGCAAGGCGACCACAATTGTGAGTGATGCAAGTCACCCCGCTCACAATTTGTTTGATCCACAAGAGGTACAGAAGCCTGCGCTCCCGCACCACCAGACTCACCAACAGCTTCATACACCAGGCTGTTAGGATGCTGAACTCTCTCCACCCTCGCCCCCCTCCACCCTCAGCCACATAACATCCCGGACTTTTGGACCCACAATGGCTGCCTTGCACTACTCCACTTGCACTACTCCACTTGTACACTTGCACACTTTGCAACTTGTTGTTGTTGTCCTGTTGTCCTGAAAACACTTCTGAACACACTTCTGCTGCTCTTGCATAACTTGCACCACTATGCCACTTGCATACTTAGGTCAAACAGAACTACCTCAGCCATTTATTGGCCTGACTTTTGCACTATTATATTGACTGTCTACTGTATGCACAATTGCACAATTTCAACCCAAATTGTGCTGCTCTTATTTCTTCATTGTATGTGCCTTCTTATTTACTTTTTATATTGTTTACTTGAATGTTATATTTGTCTGTGGACCTAATTGGTAAAATATGTCTTGTCTCCACTGTGGGATAGTGGGAAACGTAATTTCGATCTCTTTGTATGTCTTGACATGTGAAGAAATTGAGAATAAAGCAGACTTTGACTTTGACACCACCTTACCACCTAAGATCCACTGTACCCTAGAGTGCTGCCTATGACACCACCTTACCCTGTGTAAGATCCACTGTACCCTAGAGTGCAGCCGTGGCCTACTGGTTAGCCAGGGTTCTAAATTAACACCTGCCAATTAAAATTTATTTTGGCAGGTGTTAATAAAAACTTACTAGCCAGTTTGGCCGGTGATGCATGAGGCATTACATGCATGATACATAAGGCTCTGTTTTCGGTCATATATCCCCCGGCAGTACATTTCCCATGACCACTGTGCCGTAATGCTACGTCGGCTGCACGCAGTTTCCAGTGAAACCAGCGCGAGAGACCATGGAAACGAACGGAGCGTCTACCAGAAAACACAAGGAATTAGAAGAACGAACGGAGCCAGAGCAGGGAGCACAGACTGAAAGAGGAGGGAGTTAGCCAGTAAAGCAAAGTAAAAAGTACCTAGCACATGTACATAACACAAATACATAATGCATTATGAAATATTAACACAATTAACGCATTGTGTTTACCTATTTCCTTTGTGGGGGGCTGATGTCATGTAACGGAGGCCGCAAAACCTGAAGCAGCAAGATCGTTTATTTTATTGTCTATGAAGTTAGCTGAAGATGGAACGTGAGGAGCTTGTAGGCGAAAATTTTCAGTTTTAAAAATGTAGCCTTATCAGTTATCACCACCACCACACGCATCACTCACTGTGCGTAGGGCACCAAGAGACAGAGGAGGGACAAACATTTAGCCAATAAATAGTAGCTGTACTGCAAACTGTTTTTTACTCTTGTTAGAGAAAGTATACAATGTCAACATGCACCAACAGTATGTTACATAAAGATGATACTTTTCGGGTCCTCTCTATAAAGATCCAACTTGAACATAGGCCCTATGCTACTCCATTTAATTGAGAACGCGTCTGAGTGCGCAGGAGGAAGAGAAAACGAGTGGCAGGTTCTAGCTGGCTTGTCATTGTTGATGATAATTCATATCTCCTTTTTATTAAGTTAAGATTAAACTAAATGCGGCAGTGGTTGGGACAGACTTATGGGGGCAAGAATAGGAATGAAGCAGGGGATGAGGATATTGACAGAGAAATAGATAGATAGAGATCCCAAACATAAAATAAAGTGTTTGCACTTTCTGTGTATATTTTGTGGTATGTCTTCATGCCAACAATGTTAATAAAATGACCAAATGCATTCAGTGACACTCATCTCATAAACTCATAATTCTCTTATTTTCACCGGAAAAAAATTGGCTAATAGAAATTCTGATTGGCTAGTAACTTTAGAAAGTTACCAGCCACATTGCTGGTGATCAAAAAAGTTAATTTAGAACCCTGGGTTAGCGCTTCGGACTTGTAACCGGAGGGTTGCCAGTTCAAACCCCGACCAGTAGGAATGGCAGAAGTGCCCTTGAGCAAAGCACCTAACCCCTCACTGCTCCCGAGCGCCGCTGTAGCAGGCAGCTCACTGCGTTGGGATAAGTGTGTGCTTCACCTCACTGTGTGTTCACTGTGTGCTGAGTGTGTTTCACTAATTCATGGATTTGGATAAATGCAGACCAAACTTCCCTCACGGAGTAATGTAGTAAGAAACTTTGGCCAGGAAATTTGGTGTTTACCATATATGTATGTGTGCTATATTCAACCATTTACTCTTTTGGTATGGTCTGTGCACATGTTGGAGAAAGAGACTCTGCTGTAAGCAGAAAGTGAAGGAGAGATTTATGAGGTAACATCTGTGGAATGCCATGTGCAAGGTGTTTGTGCTGCCATGCTGAGTGTGTGTGTGTGTGTGACTCAAAGGAGTCTGTATGGGCCTCGCTTCGGCAGGGCTGGCGCCTAAGACCTTATTTACTGTCTTGGGGTCAATCTTGACTGGATTCCATAGATGTCGGTCATTATGGGATACAACCTTATAGATATGGTTGACTCTTTGGTAACTATGTCGTAAACAGGTTTGCGTACCATTAATGGAGATGTCATGTCTTGTCTGACTTGTCAGGGGGGTATAAAAAGTGTATCCTTGTTTGTAACATCAGACTGCGTCTGTTAGCAACACAACGTAGGTCTCCGGATTCGTGAATAAAGCTCTCTGAGATTTCTGACTCCACTCCTGGCTGACTGAGACTTCTCAAACAATCTCTAGACAAATTTCTGTTCCTACAGTATTTATACTTATACTTAGCCTATGACACCACCTTACCCTGTGTAAGATCCAATGCCGGTGCATGTACTCCAATCCCTGAAGTGTCATCAGTATGTAGGCTTTAATGTTGGCCGGGGTTAATACAAGGCTAGTGTCTTTTATAATCACCTGTTGAGAAGAGGAACGGTAAAAACCAACAGACGTTAAGACATTGTTAAGATGCTATTACAGAATGCTAAGACACAACAAACATGACAAAATGCCTCAATAGGCTAGATGATGTAATTTAATAAGATGCTATTAAAGAATACAAGAGACATAAAACTACATTTCATCTTACATCGCCACATTTTCCCTGCCTAACCAGCAACACCAAGAAGTCGAAAGAAAGATATAACGAAAAGAACACCAAGTTCTTATAAAAGATTCAAATAAAGTTTTATCACCTCTATTTATTACCGCACATTATGACTGCATAACCACAAGCGCTTAGTAATAATGCAAGAATACGCTGTAGGAGAGATAAGTGATTCTGCGTTTCCAGCTCTCAGATACCACAATGTCAGTAATGCAATACATTGGATCAAATACGATTCAAATGTTATATATACAGGTTATGAACTGAAGCAAGACATGTGTACTCATATGACAGACTCATGTAGATATCACAAATATCTACACACATAACACATTACAATATTGTGGTTTCTGCTTGATCTTCATGTGATACTAAGAATAAGATGAAGAAGAAAAAGCAAACATTCTTTTTTAATGTGCAGTCTAATTACTCTCACAGCCATGAACTTAATCAGAGATCCATTTCACATCATACAATCTACCATTTACAGTATTCAATTACACAACCCCAATCATCGGAAAAATAGACATATATCTGGTATACCAGATATATCATATATGTTCCCTTCATATTAGGACATCATATCAGCACTTACAATTATGCATATTTTACAGTAATTACAATCTCTTACCTCCAGATCTGTTTCCATGTAATCAAACACCAAACTGATGTTAGACTTGTGTCCAAAAGCATCTAATAGCTGTGGGATTCAAGAACAAACAAACAAACAAATAAATAGATAAAATAATTCACATTTTGTGAAATGCCACAGAGCAGCATGCTATGTAACAAAAATACGCCACATCCACAATTACATGCTTACTACCTTGGAAAGCAGTATTTATAGATTTGCATTCTACACAGAGTTCTCTAAAATCTCAGACTGGGCTGACTGCAAATATCTGAATAAATTCTCACATACACCTATAATGTTTGGGTGACTCAATTCCTGCAACAGCTTAATCTCTCGAAGGGCTGTCCGGTTAATGCCTGAAAGAAAACATGAATCAAGAATAAGGCAAGGCTCTTACATCCCCACATCACTTCATAATAGTCTACTGTACATCCAAGCAGTCAGGTTAACAGGAGCTGACACTTGTTGTCGAGAATACAACGCATCTGACTTGCGTGGTAAGAATTAGTGATACTGCCAAGTATGCATGGATGTGCATGTATGTAAGCTTCTTAAAATATCACTTACAACAGTTTGCTTACAACTGCAAATATTTCTGCACTTAATACACTACTAGGTCAGTGATGCTATTGAGTCCTGGGTTTACATACCATCTTTTGCTTCTGTTCTATGGCCAACTTTGATCTAGGAGGGAAATAAACATAAGACTAAAATAATCAGAAATGAATGATTGATGTTTGTGTTATATTGGAGTATTGACAATTCACTATTTAGTGATATTAAGTCAAAACATCATTGGCATAGATTGCCCATATCAACCCTTCCAAGTTATAAACAACCTTACTTTTTTGATTGCTACTATGGCATTTGTTGTTTTATCTCTGGCTTTGTAGACCGTGGCAAACTAAAACAGACAGAAACACTCACATCAATTTTCCGCACAATTCAGTAAGATTGTAAAACATTTAAAGATAGCGTGAATAAAGTTATATCGATATCCAAACTGGACACAATTACCCATCAATTCGTGTAGACTAAACTTCAACAAGCAAATGAGAAGCATCCTTTCTACATTAACAAAGCAGCTAACCCCTAAACAACTTTAAACACCCTGTTCTGTGAAGGGGGTACTTATTGTAGGATAGCCCAAGCTACAATCTATAAACTTGTAGTGTACGTTAATGATCTGATGTTAGCCATCCAAGTTGACTAGTTTACATAGCAACAGTATTGTCTCTGGTTTATTGAAAACTCTAGGACAAGGCTAACGTTAGCTTCGGGAAGAATGAGCCAAGGTATCCAGTGCTATGGGAATATGTGCAACAATGTCGTGTAATACCTGTCCCTCTCCAAGAAATGCCAGTTTTTCATAACGCTTGGATCTTGATTTCACGTCCATCGCCATGTTCGTATTTTAAACTGTCTGAAACTAACTTCCTGATTATTAAAAGGTCATTCTCAATAACTTCCGGTTCAAAAAATAAATACTAACTTCAAGAATGTTTGAACAACACCACCATCTAGTGGTGCTAGACTTGGAGAGGGGTTTTATCGAGTTAGAGACTGTTACACTGAAATGACCTTGAGTGGAGAGAGTTTTTTCCAACTCGTCAGTGGGTAGGCTGCTTGATTTGATTCAGATAAATTAACGGTGCCCCACTGCTCATCACAGCGCTGTCAATATTCTCAGACCTAATGTATATCTTATGTTTCATCATTATAAATATAGACCAGGCCTCTATTAAGAATGTATAAAGCACATAATTTGATTCAATGTAAAACCTATAGCCTATGAATATAATCCAATACAATATGACATGTGTCTAGTAATGTAATGGATACAGTAGGCTAGGGTACTTCAGAAGTGCAGCAGTTTAAGTGGGCTACACTCCCATTTGAAGTAGTATGGGATGAGGTGCTTTAGTTTTTTTATGGATCTCCTTTTCACTGTCTGAAATTGACCCACACAGAGGCACAGAGGCCCCTCTTGCTCACTCATACCGATATCTGTGAAGTTCCTATGAGGCTGGAAATAGTCTGCCTTCTTTTCAGTTCACACTGTAACATCTAAACATGTTACAAGGAATTGGTGTATTCTGACATTTACAAAATGATTTAGCCTATTCATTTCCCTAAATAGGAAAATACACTTTTATAAGTCATAGGCTTACTTTAATAAGTAGACCACAAGACAAAAACTTGGTGGCACAAGTTAGTCACTTCTGTTCATTAGCCAAAGAATGTGCCATAACGTTTTCTAATTAACTTAAAGGAAAATTCTGGTTTTTAGCACTTAGTCTCTTTTCTGGTTTGTTTTGGATGAACTAGAGTGGTGGACACTGACATTTTGACGATTGGTCCTGTCTCGACTTTTCTGAATCGTTTTGAATCGCCTTTGACTGCTCAGAGTGGCTGCCAACAGGCATACTGTAGGCTACTCAAACATGTCCTAAAACAACCCTTAACGTTCGTTTTCAAAACTGTGCAACTCACCGAGTGGTTAGTGGTGTTCGTTGATTATTAAAAGCAAATATATCGGCGCAATGTATATTTCCAGCCGTCTTATAGGCCTATTGTGGAACTATTTATTCACCTCACAACCGCATATAAACTTCCGCTCAATATTTGAACCTAAAGCATAGACGGTGGCACAGTAATATCAACGTGCAATGAGTCTTCCAGAAATCAATGGGATTTTACAAAATGCCAAATAAAACACGACAGAAACTGTATTTCGCTACGCTACTTGTTTTGGAACATCAACGAACACCACTAGTGATGGGCGAATAAAGCCTTGTGAAGCTTTTGAAGCTTCTTCCTGATTGTATCGCAAAATGATCCGAAGCATCAAAGCATCGAAGACAACACAGTGACCTCTGGTGGTCAGCAGAAATGACAGCGGCTATGAATTCGACACACCCGCGCACGAAGCTTACAACATGAACATGAAGGACAGAATGCACACATCATGCATAGCCTATGGCATGAGATGACTGAAAAATAAATAAATTAATTAGAACTAGGGTATAATGTTTGAATATAGTAGTGTGTTCAGCGTTTGAATTTACGTGTGTTCAGTTGGTTTTTAACAAACTGCAGCAAGAAATGCAGCTGTCTGCTATGTGGCAATATCAATTTACTTTAAAAAAATAAAGTGTAGGCCTTATCCAATAAACTGCCATACCCTACTCATAACCAAGAGGCATTATTTGGGTAATGTGTACTACACAAGCCGTTGTTAGAAAAAAAATAGTTTGTGAACATCGTTTCTTGCCGTAGGCCTACGATAGAATAGAGGTAATGATGGGGACGATAAATCTGGCGACGTGGGTTCAATCTCCGTGAGTCACTTTACGAGGAATCTTTATTAGGCTTATGCAATAACAAATATTTGAAATTTTACTTAAAAACTTTGAAGACTTCTTTAGCAGCAATGATTGCGGAGTAGGCTAACTAAGACACGACATAACACATGTTTTGTTAAATTAGAGCAGTAGGCTACAGAGAATACAGCAGTGTTACTCCTGTATCAGGGCAGCAGCAAACTTTCGAATCCAGCAAAACCCTTCGGTGACGTTTGAAGCTTCGGACGTCACCAATCACATGCTTATGCTAATTTGATACAAGCTCCAACACACTGTGTCAAAACAATTTGCTTCACGGGAGTGATACAAGCTTCGGTGCCTCAGTGTCGAATGTCCCATCACTACTAACCACTCTGTGAGTTCCACAGTTTTGAAAACGAACGTTAAGGGTTGTTTTAGGACATGTTTGAGTAGCCTATACAGTATGCCTGTTGGCAACCACTCTGAGTAGTCAAAGGTGATTCAAAATGAGTCAGAAAGGTCGAGACAGGACCAATCGTCAAAATTTCAGTGTCCACCATAGTTCATCCAAAACAAACCAGAAAAGGGACTCAAAGTGCTAAATAACGGAATTTTCCTTTAAGCAACCAATTTCACCTTCATCCTATACTATGTACATGTCAATCACTTCTTAACAGTTCGAGTTTGAGTTCTGTAACTCATGTTATGTAGTTAGATAATGCTTAAGAAGAGTTATATAACCCTTTGCTTTTTGTTTATCTCATGTAAACATCTTTCCATCTTGACAGAGGTGAAAACATATTAAGGTGATAGGAGTTGTATTCCTTCCCCCAAACCGGATCAAGCACACGCACACTTATTTTGCATGTTGTATTTTGCTAAAACAAACTAGCATTTGCATGCCTGCCCTCATCAATAATCCTTAACCATTGCCCTACTTTATCATCTACTGGCTGGCCTATCCTGAGGAGCATGCACAGGAAAGGTCATTATTTTGACCTGAAATATTTTCAATTTCAAGTTGTCAGTGGCTTGGCAGTATGGCTTTTTGCTTCATGCACTGGATCTATCTGTTTGAATCCTTTCCTTTCCTGTTTTGCAGAGCCTTTGAACTGTCATCTAACCGCCTGTTGGACCCAAGGGCCAACTGCCTATTTATCCAACCACAGGCTCCAACAAACCTTTGGAGATGTTTTCCATCAAACATGGTTTGTGTGAGTGACATAGAGTGTCTTTGTTCAATTTCATTTCTGACCATCTGTGAATGTCAAATTCCCTATGGATGAAAACATTCAAAACAACAAAACGTGCCACTTCAAACCAAAACTTAAAGAAGTGTGAGTGTTGATCAGATTCACATCACTGAAATTAAAGTTATTGTTGAATAACTGACCACTTAGTCAGATTGCACAATACAATCTGAGATATAAATCTAGGTAAAGTAAACTTTTACATAATATTGTAAAATTAGTAACCAACACTCAAGTCTGACACTGGTGCATAATCTCCCCTTGAAACCTCCTGAACTCACTAAAAGCTCAAGGTTTTTGCAAGCAGCAATGCCTGATGTTTTGAGCAACAATTTTCAGTTGTATCTGTATGCATGAATAATTACCATGAATTTAAAAAAAAATCAAGGCTTCATATCAACTGTGTCATGTAATGTTGTCACAAACTAGGGCAAAACCCCAAACCATATTTCCCTCCACGCCTTTCTATGCCTTTACTTGTTTACTGTACACTTTGTAACGCCATCAAATGTTTCCCACTTCAACAGGAAGTGGTTGGCTCAGTTTCTTTTCTTATAAAACGCCCACTTCCTGTGACTTTGATAAACACATTTGTGGTTTTGCTCACTAACCCCATCAGAAACATTTTCTTAACTGTTGCTGAACCTGCACTGTGCTGTCCAAACACAAATCAAGAAGTTCCCAACAGTAACAATTCAGCCAAAACAGTGCCCCTTACACACCATTATGTCCATAAGCAAGTAAGCATGTGAACTATTACAGTAACACATGTGCACACTTTCCCATCCCTTTGTAAAATTTAAAAGACAGAAATATGACCCATTGTTTATTCAAATTTAGTCACAGAGGTTTATCTATGGGAAAATGGGAACCTATGTTTCATTATGACCTTTGTTTTGTTATTATATTATTAGACATACTGTACATTGCTGTGTACAGAAATTCATCCTGCTTGAAGTCAGCCGCATCTTCAGTTTCTGTGTTTAAAATGAATGTACATGTGCCCTCTCCTTCAAAGTGTTTAGCCATAGAAAAGAGAATAAATAAAAGTGTACAGAAGAAATCCCCTGGGCCTTCAAACAGGAAAGCACAGCTGAGAAAGGGGAAACACTCAAAGTGAACTATATGCCCATCAGTCATGTCTCTGGCATAATCATTTTGATATTTTAAACTTTGTTTTCCAGTAATACCAGTGTAGGCAAAAAGTATCCATCACAATTTGTGGGGAGAAAGAGACACTGACATCCTGCTGAAATTAGCCCATGAATCTGTTGGTGCGAGGAGCATTCCATCATGAACCATGAGGATTTACTGTCACCAGGCTAAAACCTTCTGATGAAATAAAGTATTCCTATTTTGATTAGATTAGACAAAGGTCATAATTTTGTAAAGAGTATGCACTTTTTTAAGTTGGCAATACTTCTTCAGGAGCAGTGAGCTTCTTAAGGGTGGTATCTTATTGTGGTTCACATTGGCAATCATTTCTGCATGTGTGGTATTTTGAATTTAGCCAAATGGGTAGGCAAGACGGCAAAATATTTATCACAGAGAGCCAGAACTTCAGATGAGTATACGTTTTGAGCTCAACAACACACTGACAGATAAAAGAGAATGTCATTAGCTGAACAGTATTGTACTGAACTTCTTTTGAAAAATTAGCAGTTTTGCAAATGTAGCTATTCTCTCCTCGTATCCGCACATGCACGGGTAACTGTGTTCCACTTCATGGGTACTACTCACTGACCATACTGTATGTTACATTTTTCACTCTCCTGGAACACTGGATGATTCATCTCTCAACCCAGTTTTGACAGTGAGGAGTTGCAGCTCTGGGCCATTTGATGAGTAAGACTGTGAATACAGAAATATATTAAAAAAAATGACACGTCAATCTGCCACTGTACACAGCCTAGAAAGGTAAGAGAATTATTCAAGATCCTTCTTCCCACGTTGTGGGCTAGACGCAGAAGAGATCAACCAGATCTTCAACACAATGAGCTATTCTAGTTACTGTAATGAAACTAAGTGGGATGTATTTGCATATCAGTGATCAACACAACCATTAGGATTGGATTTAGTATTTGCCTAAGTTTTAGATTCAAAAAAAGATATGTTGCAACAGAGCTTTCATTCATTAACATGCACCAGCAAATAGAAAAGGAGGGAGCAGACAACTAAACGCCATGCACTTAAAGTCTCAAATCTGGGTTATGCACCTTGCTCAGGGGCTTTTTTTCTGAAGGCCCCGGGGGCTATCATTTATCTCATCAAAAAGAACCAAGATCCAAAAAAAGGGCTTTAGTTAAAGAGAGCTTTCATTATAATCCCTGGTTATTTCGCTTCGGTACTTCCTTTTCCATTTACTTGCATCATTAGTAATAAGCCTAATACTTGTTGTCTTGTTTTGTCCATTCCTGCCAGATGTTGTGGAGAGGACATCAGACATTACATTGTGGCCTTGATATAACTAGGATGGTACAAAACTTTCTAAAGGGTAAGTAATTTGTAAGTAATGTCGGGGGCAGCCATGGCCTACTGGTTAGCGCTTCGGACTTGTAACCGGTGGGTTGCCGGGTCGAACCCCGACCAGTAGGCACGGCCAACTCACTGCTCCCCGAGCGCCGCTGTTGTTGCAGGCAGCTCACTGCGCCGGGATTAGTGTGTGGTTTACCTCACTGTGTGTTCACTGTGTGCTGAGTGTGTTTCACTAATTCACGGATCGGGATAAATGCAGAGACTAAATTTCCCTCACAGGATCAAAAGAGTATATATACTTATACTTATTTCTTATGAGTGCTACAAGAACACATACAAAATGTTACATAATTGTGAATGAAACAATTATTGCAATGACAACTTCTTTCATATTGCTTTTTCATGGGAGCATAAGAAGAAGACATTTCTGTATTGATTGGCAGAAATGTTCTATGTCAAATGCTTTGTTAAAATACTTACTTTATAGTTTATACTTATTTAGTGTAAATTATTATAACTCCATCAACAAAATATCCATAGCACAAGGCACAAGTTTTACACTTTGATTCGATCATCACGTGGTTGCATTGTTTATTACAATTCAATCTAAAGTTATAAAAGTGTTATACACAGCTTGACCAGACAGGTATGATGTCATTGAGGCCAATTTGAGAACAGTTGTCAAGAAGTGCATAATCTCAAGTTCACACCTGTCAGTATGACTTTGGTTTACAACTCAGTTCTTAGCATGCAAAGATGCCTATTGCCTATTGTTGAAATCAACACATATTGAACACACTACAGCATGGGTCCAATGTATCCAATAAGGCCGACAGATTTTGTCTTAATTTTACCAGAACGTAAGTGCATAATGCCATATGTTTTACAATTACTATCCTTTCAAGCTCTCTTTTCAATAGCCACGGAGGCAGAAATGCCTTCCCGTATGGCAGATAACCAACTTGTTCTTTTATGAAGATGAACTTTTGAACCATCCGTTTTGAATGAGTCTAAACACTATGCTCTCACGTCAGTGATATCCAAGCCATCCCTCAGTTTGGCAAATGCCTTCTTTGTCCCGGCTATCCAACAACAAAGACTGTAAAGCGCAGCAACATGGCTGATCCTCTAACAAAGGTTAGTCTATCGGGCTTGAAGGCACAATGAGCTGCCAACTCGATCCAGTACACATCACTGAGATAAGATGCGATGATCAAGATTGCAGCATGGACCAGAGCTGGCCCAAGTCTGTCATGTCTCTATGGATACCACTCTCTCTCTGGTCAGCAGCAGTGAACATTCTCAGTCCTGAAAAACCTGCTTGTGTGTCTGAGATATCGCACAGTTCTTGGCAACCTCTCCTAATGCTGGTCAAGTGGCACCTCGCCAACAGTGTGAACAATGAGATAAGCTTTCATAAAATGTTATGTCCATGCAGTGTTTTGAAAATATTGTCAAAGAAACATCTCTGCCATGAAAGCAGGTGAAAGGAACTGTGGTAACAGGCCCAATCTCAATGTTGTAGTTGTCACATCTAGAGCTAGGAATTTGTTGTCAGTTCCATGTGGCAAATACTTCATTGGCTCTGTGTTATGAGCCTTTTCAACAACTGAGAAAAAGAGTGAATCTCCTCCAGGGCCACAGACACAGACGTCCAGTATCAAGAAGAGTCAAATGGACTCATTCATCCATTTTTTGAAAATAAAATGAAAGTAAATAAAATGAAAGTAAATGTCAAAGTAAATAAGAGTAGGCCCTATAAGTGCAATGTTTGTCATGTTATCATGATTAACTTATTCCTATATGCCATAATGTCTAATCTGTATCGGTAACTGCTATGGTCTATTAGTTGTGTCTTGATACATACTATTATTTTATAAGGTAGGCTAAAACATGAATTAATGCACTCACACATATAAAAAATATGGTCAGTACATCAGGCGTGAAACCTCTAGTTCCACTAGGGGGAGATAAACCATGCGAGCTCATACTGTTTAATTAAAATTCAATTCACGTATGGTAAACCTAACACACTGATGAAAATATCAACGCAAATGCAGAGGCATTGCCTATGAAGAAATGAAATACCTTTATTTCTCCTCGCAAAGGCGTTAGGCCTACCCAAAAACACCAATGTAATGACCTGCCCAATTAAATGCCTATTCAGAATGACCAAGAATAGCCTATACTTTGAAACAACTACACTGTTATTGCTGCTGTAATATTACATTGTGGTGTATATATATATATATATATATATATGTATAGGCCTAATTAAAAACTGTAGGGTCTAAGCCTATGAGTTGTATCAATTATATTTGGCCACAAGTAATCTCGGTCTCTATGATGTATTACAATAATTAATTGTCATGATGAAATAGCCTAATAGGGTACAGAAACACTCGTTATAAGTGGTCGTCTTTCCAAGGAGAAGTTGTGTAGGCTTTGCATGGTGCGCCTCCACTGACAGGTAGAGGCGACATTGAGCACAGTGCCTGTGCTTGAAGCAGCGTCCAGTGCATGTTACTGTGAGATCATTATCAAAAACTGCTGCGGGACTGGCGAGAGAAGGAGTGTAAAGGACTTAAGAGAAAACATCCCGAACTCTGACTGACCAAAACGAGGAAAGAAGCTACTTAGAGAAATCACTTTTACAACATCTTTACGTCTATTGACGATTCGGAAGCGTCACGGTGGGACTTTGGATACTAAAGGATACTAACACCGTTTCTCTCCGGGTTTGTTTTCACTGCAGTGAAGCAGTTTCATCCACCCCCAAGTCTATGATTTGAGAGGGAAGCTATGCAGGTCCCTGACCAGCAACACGGCAGGGCTTTTTGCACCCTGGCTTGATAAATTGCATAGTTCATCAGTGAGTGATTGCGCATTTCGTTCAACACAGTGGACCTTGGAACGTTTAATTTCCGCTAACTTGTCGATTTGATCATTTGACCGTTTCTAAATTTTGTCTATTTTGAGCACTCAGTTGACGCCATTTTACTGTTTTAACGCCGTTTTGAAGCCGCGTCCAGTTTGACAGATTGCATAAGGCTATGTCATTTCAAGTGGAAATGATATAATAGCTTCCTGACTGGATGGATTTAAAATGATACATTGAAACTACCAACCGAACGCCTTGCTTGAACACAACGATCGGACATGGGTAAGTTTTCTCCCCATATATATGCTCTTGGATTCAAGATTCACGAGCGGTAGGCTACTGTATTCTTGTAACAAGCGATTCATTAGGCAAATCGCCTAAGTGTATTGCATCTTTAGCGACATGAAATGTATTCATAATTAGATGTGACTGACCTGTGCCGTAATGGAAAAACTGTAGGCTACTCTACAAAAAGCTGTTACAAACTGGAAATGGCTTATTAAATCAGTTTGATGTAGCCTTACAGGGTTTTGCAAAGCAAAGTGAAAAAATCAGTGCATCTGCTATGTCCATGATCTTCGGTGAATAGTTATGTTAAAAATTGCATGCAAAAGAAGGGCTCAATTTGCGAGTAGCTTAATTGCCCATGTGAAGAGGTAGCAGCATTTTTAGGCTAACGTGCATTTCTTCATAGTGTTTTTAGAGAGGTCTAATGCTTTGCTTTCTATTTAGGAGCTAATAGATTTTCTCATGTATTTTCAAATGTTTCCATAGAGTTTGGTCGACCAAATAAGGTTCCTACTCAGTTTCCCGCTATTTTAATTAACCAAGCATGCTGATATAGCCTAAGAGCATGATATGTGTGCAGGCCGGTATTTGGCAAAATAATGTATTTAGTCTACTTGCAACCGAGACCAGCAAATATTGACTGGAGTTATTGGTTAGAATAAGTGATATCTTCACTTAGCATAAGCTATTTCATATAGTTCACTGTTCCATGGTGCTGTCACACAGTGTAGTTCTGATGTTTCTGCAGCCTATAGGTAGGCCTACATGCTGCTGTTATCATTGCCCGTCAGGTAGCCTACTCAAGCATGACTTGTCATGTGGTAACCCTGAAAGGTCTTGTAGCATTGCTGGGGATGCTGATAAATGGCATGGGATGCTTTTAGTTGGTAAGTCTGATCCTCTGAGATATAACTTAATACATAAGTTTACATTTGATGAGAACTTTGTCCTGTGTGTAGTCATCCAGAGAAGAAGTTGTGTCAGGAGGCTGGTTACCATGCACATTGTGGCAGGCGTGCTGGAGAGGAAGCGGTGTTTCTGAAGGTGTTATCTCAGTTGGGACCACCACAATGGCAGGTGACGTGACCTTCAAGGCACAAATGAAACACCCAGTTTCTTTTTGACACAAACCATTCCGCTCGTTCTCAGCCACTAACATATAAGCATCACAACTCAATAACTTACTGCAGAGAAGGGGTAGGCTGTGACTGTGAGAAGAAGAAAAAAAATCTGCCTTGCGTGGAGTCACTCAGTGTCAGTTTGAGTAGGCTACGCCACAAACAACTGTCTGGGGGCTCAGCGTGTCCTGCAACGACTCAGATGAACTGGTGAGGTTTTTGCAAATGCCTTTATGAATGACAGAGCTTGTAAATAGCTTGCAAGAATTGGCCATTTAGTGGTCAAGTTACCAGCTCCTCCCTCCATTTGATTAATCGGATACGTCTATTATAGGGCCTTTAAAAGCCAGCATCAGTGTTGCTCTTCTTGAAACTGCAACATCAGAATTATGTAAATTTCAGGTATAGCTCCCTTAGGACATATATCTGTGTATATGAAGTAGCCACAAAAGCCAGTCAAAAGCTTAGTTGAGCAGTGGAGATCATACACAGAGATTAAACCAGAGGATGTTAACTCTTAAACCCCATTGTCATAGCCAAACCTAACATGGTAGTCCTCATGTTGGGATTGCAATACCCTCTGAACCGGAGGTTAAACCATAGACAATCTGTTCACAGTTGTATTTGTGACCCCTTCACACATTATGTCCATTGAAGTTAAATGGGCATGTGCCCATCCATCCAGACTTAATATAAAGTTTTTTCACTTTTCAAGTCTTTGAATATGACAAATTAATTGCTGCCCACTCCAATGGTGTCCACCCAAAGCTTGCATAGCACCCTTGCCTCCTCTCAAGTGCCAGTGCACCACTTGCCTTGTGTTGAAGAACTATCTATCACATCTCTACTACTTCAGAGGGTTTTCCTCCTAGCTCTACAGTAACATCCAAGTCACTCTCTGCCAAGTTCGTTTGTTTATGTGTTTTTTCGCTTGCTGCTTGCATTCATGCGAAAAGTCATATTGGAGCAACACAGTTTTTTATGTGAGTTTTCACATGGGTGTTGTGTGTTAATGAGCAGACCTTAAGAGGATTTGCTAATTGGCTATTTTTGAAATTGGCAGAACATGGGAGAAATGTCTTAAACATACACCTCATATAAAATAATTCATTGTCGGGCGCAGTACAAAAAGGAAGGAAAACTTGGAACTTTACATAGCAATTAGCACAAAAAAGTTGCCGATTTGTTTTCACAAAGAACTTCTCATTAGCACAGGCTTGGTCTTTGCTTTATTTCACAAACCCAGCTCATTCCTCTCAGACTCTAAAAAGGGTTGCGCCCAATAGTTTTTGAGCGGTTGTCGACAATTGTTTTTTTTTTCTTGGACCTGGACATGGCTAGTTTCAGTGGACGTCAGCCAAACCATGACAGGAGACGAGGGAAAGCGAAGCGATATCCAAGGACAAATCTAATTGTTGGCAGCCATTTCTAGCTGGATATCTAAACAAGAACACCTTTTGGCAGTGTATGGTTGGAGGAAGGCAACCTCTTCCTTTCTTTCATTCTTTCCTTCTTTCTTTCAAGTTGTCTTTCTTTCATCCTGTCTTTGTGTCTATCTTTTTCTTCTTCAAGTTCAGTATATTGGTTTTACATTACACCATAAGTGTAGGATGTTATTCATAATTCTAGGAAAGCAAAAAAAGCACATCGAAAGCTTGATGTAATTCATTGGAAGTCAATAGGAAGACAATTGTTTTGGAGAATTAGTTAGCCACATCAGTAAGTACAGTTCAGTGGAAAACATGTTAATAAAACTGGATTATATTACTTTATTTGCAGACTTATAAGTCCATGCAGTTAGAGCAAATGGCGTCAGACAAATATCACAAAAGTGAGACTGACTCTGATTTATTCCATTTCTTATATTTTTTTCTGGTTGTGTAGCCACTGTACCCAGCTTGAAATAGCATTTTTGGATATCATGGCTCCACAATTGTCCACATAGCTTCTGAGGTCAGGCTTGAGCAAATGTGGCCAAAGTGATGAATTGACTTGCTCGTGGAGGACTTCCAAGCATTTGTGTCTCTCCTACCAGAGAGCTGTCAAGCCTGCCACTCCAGAGGAGCCGATTACTGGTGCAAGGGGACAAAATCACTTCCCCCTCTACCCAGGGGGTGTGATGTGACTGCATCAAGCTCATTATTCTGGCCGTAGCCTTGTTGTCGAAAGTTCTCGTGTGAATGGTTTTGAATGCGCCTGTTGGCCTTTATCCGACAAGCATTACTGTGCTTTCAGTGTGGGCGTTTTTTTCTCTCTCTTCTGAAGAGATGAATTATATGTAACGAGACAACCACAAATTATACTATGCTGGGCATTGGAAAACAGATTTCCATTGAGCCCTTTTCTCTGTTGCCTTCTATAAACAGAATATTAACTTACATGATAGTGTTGTCATGGTATGCTCATTTTTGTGGCATAGCCTACAAATAAGTTATAATGAGCTACATGAACTGAATAGGATTTCAAAAATGTTATCATATAACGTGTTATAATTAATTATAGTGAATGAATACACTATATAATGTACTTAAACTCACAAAAATACATACATTATGCAACTACATATGCATATACATAGTCAACATTACTGTGTTATGGAATGTTACTATGTAATGCAGTGCTGTATTACACATTATACCCTACATTAAGTTACACATAAATCCATGGCAGTATGTTATATTGTGCCAGACTGTGCTGTGATATGCTGGGTGGTGTTGCTCTCCTAAATCTCTCGGTGTCTGCTGGCAGCCGGTGAATGTGTGACTGTTTGGCTGAGCTATTTGTGAGTCGACCTGAGGCCTCTCGCTTCATGGCCTTAAAAGGGCTCCATGACAGCACAAAATCCTTTTGCACGTGCTGTGTGTGTGATGCTCTTGCCCCAGATAAAGTGTTTGCTGCCAGCCAAGGCACCCAAATGCCTTTGTTTACCACCCCAAAAAAGACGATACTCTACGTAGGTGAAAACCACATTTAAGAGGCTGGCTGGCGATAGTTCTACAGTTGCCAATTGCCTCTGAAACAGAAAGAAAGAAAGAAAGAAAGAAAGAGAGAGACACCAAGAGGGGATCTAACCACATGCCAGCAACAGCAATACCATTTACAGTAAGCAGGCTGACTGATTGAGCGACACCAGGGAGGGGAGTCGTCTCTGGGAGCTCTCAGTCAATACACATCAATGCTGACATAATATGGCTGGCACTCGCCAGCCAGTAAGGAGGTTCCCCTTTCATGAAAGGAAACTGTTGCAACTCATGGAGGCCCCTGGACATTCTTCCCAACTGTTTTCTTTTTCCTGGAGTTGTGTGTGTGTGTATGTGTGTGTTTTTAACCTCTCAAGGGTCCTGCTTATTATTATTGCAAAGTTGTTATGGGCATAAAAGAGAATTCTAAAGGAGCATTAGATTTGATAGGGTGTCTCGGTAGAGATAGACACGTCTTCTTAAAAATGCCCAGCCTGAATCCAGGTTTGCGCTGTGAAAGACTGCGATGGCATCCATTATTTATGGCTGGTTTTACTGTGCTGGCGATCAAAGGAAATACCTCGCTTCATGTTGGACAGACCTTTTTAATCAATCCATTTTGTTATCTTATCACCGTTTACTGTGCTGATAATGTCATGTACCAGACACTGAGAATGTCCCTCTGCATGCGTGCCAGCAATGAACTTGTTAAGTGATCATTTTATGAGTAGGTAGCAAAAGACTCAGTGTTGAAGTGTTTGGCATAGATGAGGAGGTCTGCAGAGCATTCCCTGAAGTGTTGTGGAATGATGTTTATTTTTGTTGTGATGCATTAGGCCTATTTAACGGTGAATAGGCCACATAGTGGTCTGTGATGAGATCACTGAGGAATTGCAGGACTTTAAAGGATTTTTTCAAGCTTGAATCCCTGCTAATGGACGTTTCAAATCACCAGCTGGGAAGAATTCTCGGTAGTTTTACTGAACTGGTCTCTCTCGGAGTGGTGAAAGTGAGGATGTTTGCTTATTAGATGATTATACCCAATGACATCCTGAACACTAATGAAGCTGTACCACATCCTCCCTTTTCACATTCCCCTTGTCCTTTGGCCTGATCTTTGACACATTTGAATGGTAGTTCACATTGGAACGTGTCTGTGTTAGTTGTAAGGTACACTGCTGCGAAAATATTGGTGTTGGATTTAGTCATACGTATCTAGAACAGAGCGCACTAGAAGATAATAGTAATACTTGCGGACCCAAGTCCGCCTCTCGATTTCCAGATCTCCACTAAGCTTTATTTAGACAAACCCTCTGGCATTCTTTATCAAAACCATATGAACTAATGCGCAAAAGCCCTCAGCACACAATGTACCACATAAAATTCACCGCAGATTGGCCCAGCCGAGGTTTAAAAAATTGACTCGTCAGTTTTCAGCTGAATACTCAGATGGTGTCCATGTGAGATTTGAAGTCAGTGGCCAACAAGCAACAACAAGCATGCACGGGCGTAAACTATCTCCCCCATCATCTACCACTCGGTTAGAGGCCTGTTCATGCATGTGCGCTACACTTTCTTTGACGCACACTATCACAACATTTCATCGTAACACGGAGTGTGTACAACCAGGGTTCGATGACCTTAAAGTGTATGAAAATGGAGACTGTACATTTTCATTGAGGGCTGCAGATTTCCCTCTCTCTGGTCTCTGGAAAAAGAAAGGGAGAGAAAGAGGCTGGCAGAGGGAGAGAGAGAGAGAGAGAGAGAGAGAGAGAGAGAAACCCCATAGTGCTCAGTCCTGTCTCTTGATGCAGAACAGTTCACTCTGGAAGTGTTGCCATCCAGTGTAATTGGGCTTTTCCACAAGAGTAGCAGCAGACCAGGTTGCAGGTCTGCATGCTGTCTGGGAAGAGCCGGCTCTGACAGGGGCCGCTTGTTTTCACATGTTCGCACCATGAGCGTGATTACTCCTCTCACCATTAGAGTCTGAATTAACGAGGAATTGGGAGTCCACGTAGTGTGTGGTGAGGAGGACTGTGATGTGGCAGCCTGTGGTGGGCTTTAATACTTCAATTGAGAGCGTCCAGATAGTGCATGAAAAGACATGCATGACAGTCTGTTTTTGTCTGCCAGTGATTTTAAGCTTTAAACTTCAAGCATGGCAGTGTAATAAATGTCCCACTGTAATGAAAAGAATTGTGCCCAAAGAAGAACAAAAAAACAAGGATTACGTGTCTGAGGGGCGCAGAATAACTGATGTTCACTGTTATTGTGTGCTGTGCTAATTGCTAAGCCATTTATTTTTCTCAGTGAGGCTCTTTGGTTTTGGATGCCATGGGAGTTTGACTGTGTGCAGTGTAGACTTCTCTGCCCATTCTGACATGACAGCGGGGAGGTTCTTATTTGTGTTTTGTTTGTGTTTTTCTCTCCCCTATGCAGTTTCATCTTGGAAAATCTGTATCCTTGTGAGATCCATCAGATTCAGAGAGCAATAACACCCAACGGACTCCGCCATCGCCGCTATCGGAGAGGGTAGCCAGAGTAAGCAGGTGGGGCACCTGTTTTCCTGAGTTTGCTCCTGGTGTCCGATTCCCAAAAACACACGTTGGGGATCAGCAATGGAGCAGAGGGAACTGTCCCGGGCATCCCGACCAAAAGCGGGCAGTGAGGCCGAGTTCTTCCCGTCCGGGAGCACCATCAACCGGGCGACCCTGGCAGAGCTCACCGGCGGCAGCAGCCTGCTTCCCAGCCAGGCGAAGGGGCTCCTGCTGCCCGGGGAGCGAGGGGCAGCAGAGCACGAGGAGGACGAGGACCTGGGGTTGGGCCGGGACGTGGACGCCAGCTCGAACGCCGACAGTGAGAAGTGGACACAGCCAGACGGCATGGAGGAGCAGGAGTTCTCCATCAAAGAGGCCAGCTTCTCCGAGGGCAGCCTCAAGCTGAAGATCCAGACCACCAAGCGCGCCAAGAAGCCCCCCAAGAACCTGGAGAACTATATCTGCCCGCCGGAGATCCGCATCACCATCAAGCAGCCAGGGGAACACAAGACAGCCAAGCACGGAAAGAGCAGCAAGGCAGCCAAGGAGGAAGACAAAGTACCCCCAAAAAAGAAGGTAAGGACTTTTCCATTTACTCGTTGAGAAACACTTGACAAGCCGCAATGGGCATCAAAGCGATTCAGCTGTCAACCGCACAAGACGATCCATCTTGACTAGCTTGGAGATGTAGATGAAGATGTAGAGTAGCGTTACAGTGTTCTTGTCAATAAATCCTTCACTCAGCCCATGAAATATGCAGTTGGTGGTCAGATGGCATTTGAGTTTTGCTCTCTCTGACAGCTTGCTAGAAATACACCAGACAGGGCTTGGGAGTGCTGACACTAATTGAAAAAATGGATAGGGCGAGATAGCTAATCTACAGTGTAGACAGATTCAGTCTATAGATATGTGGCCTTTTTGTGTTTGATAAACAATTACATACGAGCGAAGAAAAGAAACATTCCTTATTCCCTTTGCAGTTTTCCTGATCTGTATCTCCCCCCATTGTTTCTAAGGCTTCATCATGACTAAAGTGTTTTTTTTTTTTTCTTGTGAAGAAGGGGGAAAAAAGTCTAAATTTGATTTGGAGTGGTGCCAAGCTGATAGAAATTCTGGGCGATGGCTGTTTTTGCTCCAGCTGTTCCCGCCATTCTGTGCAGCGGGTTGTGTGAAGCAGTCTTTTTCTGCCATTAACCTTCTGTGGCACTCAGCACCATAAATGAATAGGCACGCGCTCACTGAATCCTTGGTTTCCTCGAGATGGCAGCTTTTTGACTTTCAGTGTAATTATCTTGGTGAATGTTTTTTTTTTCGACTGTAAGCATGATTAAAAATCACAGATATAAATGAGAAATCAGAGAGGCATTAAGCTGGATCTGTCTCTCAAGGCAAAAAAAGAAAGTGTTGCTTTCAAACGTTTTTTTAATGTGCTGTGGCATCATCTGATCTTTCCTCTGTGTGTTGGTTGGCCAATACATTCATGCCTTATTTAAGGTTCAGCTCTAGCATAGTTGGTTTACCATAATAAGTTCTGGAACATACAGATCGTGTCTTCCCCATGAGATATAAAAAAAAAACTAATTGCATTCACCCTGTTTCAATTTGTTCACTAAAACTCACTTTAGGGAGCATATTTAGAGTATAAAGAAGTCAGCATACTCTTAATGTATTTTTCCAAAACAGAGATGTTGTGCATTTCTCATTTTATGTTCTGGCAAAAAGGAGATGGCAAGAAAAAGTATAGAAGCTTTTGGGAGAGAATGAAAGGAAAAGCTTTTGATACCACAGCCTGACCCTATAATTTAACATAATTAGGGAGAGTATGCTTGCTTACTGAATCGGAGGGAAGATGCCAGTCTCAGCATCTTTTAGCAAGAGCAAAAGAGCTTAAATTGATTCATTTCACCCTCGTAACATTCAGGAATTTTGTTGTTTGTCTCCTTGGAATACAAATCACCATATAACATGGACCCATCAAAGGACATATCTTATGAGATGAGTTCATGTTTGTAATTTTGCTCCAACAGAGTACATTGTTGTTCCCAAGTGTTGATGGCAAGGATACTTTTCGAAATTATAGTTAATCTAGAGCCTAACCCACTACTTGTCTACACAGACTGTTTAACTATTAATTAAGGTAAGCCTGTAGTATTTGCAACTTATTATATGTCACTTTGGAAAAGAGTGTCTGCT